>NC_064282.1:8247504-8547504 GCF_019186545.1 Solanum stenotomum
GGGGTGAGGGTGGGTAAAAAAATTGAATTTAAAAACAAGCTTTAAATTATTTTTTTTTGGGGGAGGGGGTTTGGTTGGGGGCTGGTTTGAGGGTAGGGACAAAATAAATTGATTTTTTTAACAAAAAAGTAATTATAGTTTGAAGTTGGAAGAGAGTTTTGGAAAATGTTTTCCTTAAGTTTTGAAGGAAAGTCATTTTCCTTAAACTTGAGAAAAATGAGTTGATTTGGAAAATATTTTCCAAAACATTTAACCCAACCAAACATGAGAAAATTGAAAAACATTTTCCGAAAAATGTTTTCCATCATACCAAACACACCCAGAATGCTTGTTTGTTCTCTTTTCTGTTTTTCATAAATTACGATTTACGGCCTAAATTTACAAATTACAACATTCTCATTGATCCCCACAGTTAGGGGTTAATTTCTCAAATTGCTGCTCAGCTCTGGAAGTCACGTTTTTGAGTGACCATTGGAGAAATTAATTCTACAATTAGGGCAAAGTTAGTGCATTCATAATTCATTTGATTCCTTAAGACCACATTAAGTAGAATACAAACATGCTAGCTGCACTATTCTAAGCTTGACCTGTACCAATACCTCATTATTGCAATGCAGGCTCTGCGTGTTAGATTGTTTATGGGTTTTGACCTTTGGTGATGATCAGGTGCAAATTGCCTATTTTTTGGGGGCAAAGTAAGTTATTTTAAATCATTGACCACACATTCATTTACAAGTTGCCTATTTTTTGGGGGCAAAGTAAGTTATTTTAAATCATTGACCACACATTCATTTGCAAGTTGCCTATTTTTTTTTAAGAGCAAGTCATTCTTAATCAACAACAACATATCAAGTGTAGTCCCACAAGTTTGGTCTGGGAAGGATGACAGTGGCGGAGCCAGGAATTTCACAAAAGGCGGTTAGAAATAACACAACAAAAGCTATTTTCAAAAAGTAGAACTAGTGAGATTCGAACATACAAACACTTCTTCATTCCAAGGAGGTGCTATAACAACTTGTTATGTTAAGGGTGTCTAAAATATGTTATTTAATCATTTCGTATATCATTTTACTTGTATATACGATATTTTTTCCCGACAAACACTATGTGGCTACGCCACCGAAGGATGTTGTGTACACAACCTTAGCCCTCTAACTTGTGAAGGTAGTGAGGCTAAGTCATTCTTAATCATTGTTCATATTATCATATGCAAATTTCCTAGCTTTCAAATAAAGCAAGTTGTTTTTATACATTGACCAAACAATTTTTATTTCATTGTTCTTTCTTTTATAAATTCATAATCATGTAAAACACGCAATAGATTCTTTGGTCAATGACCGAAAATGCTAACTACCCCATATAATTACATAATGGAATATAGTTTTAATTGTCAAGCTGTTTAGAACTTTTAATAAGATTATTCCTAATATTATTTGCTTATCAGCAAAGATATTCATACAGTTAGTAGCTGTCATAGTTTTCTATATATTTGGAGGGTATTCTGACTTTGCCTAGCACACAAAGTAAGAGAAGAGAGAGACTTTGAAGATGGAGGCAAATTCTAACTCTGCTGTGCCACTCTGTACTCCTTACAAACTGGGGAGATTCGAACTCACTCATAGGTCCAGTATATACACGTCATTTTCATCAGTTACCTTTGTTTTTTACCTTCATAGTATTATCGAGCCTAGAAGAATTAGCTCTTTAAACGCAATAATTGTCGTATATTTAGACTCTTAACATAGGATATTATAACTCTTGAATATTGCAGAATAGTTTTTCCAGCACTTACGAGGAACAGATCACAAAATAATACTCCACAGCCACATGTAACTGAATACTATTCTCAAAGAGCTACTAATGGAGGTCTTGTCATTTCTGAAGCAGCTGCTGCATCTGATATTTCTAAGGAGTACGTAGATTACCCCTCTCTTTCTCCTCCCAAAATAAGATAGTTTTCATGTATTTCTATATCATATGAAATCGAGTAAAGCATGTTCAATTCTAGTTGAGCACAAAAATACAACTCCACTTAAACACATATATAAAAATTAAAAGCCAAGTACGTTCTGGGATATCTAACTACACTAGTGATTGATGCCCAGACATTAGTATTCAAACATGATTCTGATCGCAAAATGAATAATTAAGCTCAATTACTAATAATCAAATCCTCAAGAACTATACATGATGTTTTGCACTGTTCTCCCTTATTGTCGTTTTTCCTATTCATAACTATTCTGATTTTGCTGCACTTGAGCTGAGGGTCCTTCAGAAACAACCTCTCTACTTCACGAGGTAGGGGTAAGGTCTACTTACACTCAACCCTCCCCAAACTCTACTTGTGGGATTTCACTGGATATGTTGTTGTCATCGAGAATAAAACACGAGATACATACAAGTTTTTTCCATGGAACTCTGGATTTGTTTTAAAGTTTCACTAATAATTAGCAATATTTCAATTTTCTTAAAGGTGCCCAAACTTGCCTGGAATATGGAATGAGGAGCAAGTGGAGGCATGGAAACCAGTAGTGAAGGGTGTTCATGAGAAAGGAGGTGTCTTCTTTTGTCAAATTTGGCATTCAGGCCGCTTATCTGTCCCTACAATTAGTGCATTATATTTCTCGATCGGCGTTGGATGGTCCACAAGTAAGACTTACAATTTGTAGTGGATAAACATAAACAAAGCATGCAGTAGTCAAGGAAAATCATATAGTAGTTTCTGCTGCATCTCTCAATTATATGCGGTTTCTGTATTCTTTTTCACATGCAGGACCTGATGATCAAGTGTATGAGAAACCAACACCTCTTCCTCTGAAATCTGATAAAATTCCTTGCATTGTCAATGATTTCAGGATTGCAGCCCGTAACGCGATTAAAGCTGGTAACTTATATTTTACTCAATCCCCATTTGATAACTGATCAACTGCAGGTGATTCAATATTTACCAATTACAAGTTTGATGATGGAATCCAAACATTATAATGAAGATTGAGAAGTATTCATTTACTCAATGACACACCTATAGTTCATTTTCCAAGCATCTGATAGCTTAACTAGTTTCCCATGATATATATGAAGGATTTGATGGAATTGAGATCAACGCTTCAAGTGGCGGCTACCTGATTGACGAATTCATGAATGATCAAATCCACGGTAGGACTGATGAATATGATGAAAGTATTGAGGACCGTTGTCGTCTTGCCCTGGAAATAGTAGAAGCCGTGGCAAATGAAATTGGAGCTGATAAAATTGGTATAAAACTATCTCCTTTTGATAGCAAAAAGGACTCGAATTCAGAAGCACTAGCAACTTACATGGCAAATGAACTAAGCAAGCTTGGCGTTCTCTATCTTCATGTGATGGAGCCCAGAGAAACAGCTAATAAAAGTCTTCTTCCCATTAGGAAGGCTTTTAAGGGGACACTTATTGCTTCTGGTGGTTATGGTAAATCTGATGGGGACAAAGCCATCGATGAGAATTATGCAGATTTGATCTCATTTGGACGTATGTTCTTGGCTAATCCGGATTTACCAAAGCGTTTTGAGGTTAATGCTCCACTTAACAAGTATAATAGGAGCACTTTCTACACTAATGATCCAATTATTGGTTACACTGATTACCCATCTCTTGAAGTTGCTTCCTAATTATTCACATGTATATTGGTTATGGAAAAAAGATCACGCAGGAGTTGTGTCTACTACTTGATTAAAGCACTATGTAATTAATAAATTCACATGGTTATGGAAAATGATCATGTTGGTGTTGTGTCTATGATGAGAATTCTGTTGTATTATAAAATAAGTTCACATGGTTATGTAAAGAATCATGTAGAGTTGTGTGTACATTTGATGAAAACACTGTATGGTCTG
Source organism: Solanum stenotomum (assembly GCF_019186545.1). Taxonomy (NCBI): domain Eukaryota; kingdom Viridiplantae; phylum Streptophyta; class Magnoliopsida; order Solanales; family Solanaceae; genus Solanum; species Solanum stenotomum. The sequence goes on from NC_064282.1 coordinate 8,251,377, forward strand.
CTTGTGTTGAAATTGAGGTTTTATTTGTAAGTTTTCCCTTTAAGAGTTCAATTGCTCCTTTCTCATTTAGCACTACACATACATGACCTTAAAGAACAAATTCAAATTGAGGATCTATCGAAAATAATCTCTCTTCTGTGTACATCTCATTTTTTTGGACCCCACTTATGGAATGGTCTATCATAAACAATTTTTCTACTCCACAAAGATAGGGTTAGGGTCTAGATACCTCTCAATTCTCATCCTTTCCAGATTTCACTTATGGTATTAGACCGATTTGTTGTTGTTGACTTGTTGTAAAGAACAAGTACGAACTCTTTTAATTTCATCCATGTGGTCAAGTTTCAATATTTGTAGACAACACTGAGGAAAAAAAAAAGCTTCCATGAGAGCCTTTAGAAATTACTTACTCCGTCCAATAGCTACAAGTCTACAACTATTTAGAAAGATTAAGAGGATTACATTAATATCCCCCAACAATTAAATTTGATCGTAGTATATTTTTTTAACTATAAAAATTATAGATTCATAATGGATTTCGTAAACTTTATGTCAAAATTATAAAAGTATGTCTGCATTTTATAAAATTTATACATTTGATTTTACATTCCGTCATTTTAAAATGAGAAGTAGCTTTATTTGAGATATCACATAAGAAAGATAAAAAATTAATTTTACAATTTTCACATGATTATAAGATATTTGACAAGATCGAAAAATAAAAGTATTGGTAAAAAAAAAGACGTGGACTTTTTCCTTCTGTAAAGAAATGCGGTTCGAAGAATTGGAAATTTAAAAATGCGAAAATTTTGGAGGTCAAAATTTGAAAAGCACATCATCTTTGAAATGTCACACTGCTTCAAGGGCAAATTTGTAATTAAATACCGAGAATTTGGGGGCATTTGCGTCATAAGAAAATTCTCTGTTTCCCTCACGCTTCATTGTCATCATCATCAACGATCTTCAATCATTCAGAGAGAGAAAGAAATCGATCCGAATCCGAAGGCGTTTTACAGTATTTCAGTAAATCTGAATCGGCAGAAGGAGCGATTCAACAGGGCGAGGAAATGGCGAGAAGAGCGGAAGAGGAGTACGATTACTTGTTCAAGGTTGTATTAATCGGCGATTCAGGAGTCGGCAAATCCAACTTGCTTTCCCGATTCACCAGAAATGAGTTTCTCTTAGAGTCCAAATCCACTATCGGCGTTGAATTCGCCACTCGTACACTCCAGGTCCCTCTTCTACTCCTCATCCTTTGTTTTTGTTCGTTTCCTCAAGCGCGCGATTTTGAATAATGCATTTCTGTATACCCGACGTTTGCATTAAGTGACAAATTGATGTATTAAGTGCTAATACTCTATACGTGTCTCCTTGACCTGTAACCAATTCAATTGTACCATAAGAGTTAATGTGCTTCTTTGTTGAGTTTAATGGGAGAGTGCTAGTATTATTTATTGTTGTGATCGCGTTGATTTTATATTTCTGGGCATGTTGATATGTGTAGGTTCATTAACTAACATTAATAAATGCCTTGTTTCTAGATGTAGATGTATACCACGACCTTGAGATCAGGGTCACATGACCTTTCCAGATCTATGAAACCCTTGCAGTGCTTGGTTCTTGATTTGCACTGTGTAAGTTTTATGCATTGTGATAGTATGAAATACATAAAATTACTGTAGATAAAATTAGCTTTTTCTATGGTCGCTTTGCTATGCTGCTAGTAAAACCCAAACATCCTTGGGTCTACTTTTCACTTTCCTTTTCTGTTGGCCATTCACTCCCTTAGTATTTTTTTTTCATATATGGTGAAGTTATTAGAAGTTACTATTCCACTTGAATTCAAACAATTTCTATGTTCTTCCCTGGATTTATTTGGTATTAGAATCCCTTCCTCTCCTTGTATGATTAATCTTCTCTAAAAAACTTATGTGTATTGTCTATGTTTATCAATTCAAACCTTCTATAAGCAGGATATATTAATATGATGGGTGGGGGGGGGGGTAGCAAGACTCAAAAGAAGTGGTGGAAGCTAATACCATCATGCACATGGTGGTCAGTGTGGAAGGAAAGAAATGGGAGATGTTTTGAAGATAGATCTAATTCCATTCACAAAGTAAAATGGAATTGTTTGGTATCTTTACTTTTTTGGTGTAAACAACTCTTCATAGAAGATGTAGATCAAATTATAGAATTAATAGGGAGCTTGTAATTTCGCTTAGGGCTGTAAATTTTGAAGGTGGCCAGCATGTCCTTAATGCTGAAGAATACAACTTTACCAATGTTCAAAAAAAAAAGATATATTAATATGATTACCAGTCCATGTTAGGAAAAACTCAGAACCATTCCTTGATTGGAAGTAATTGCAAGTAAAGGGAAGAAGAAGAGAGCATCTTTACTGCTGAAATGAATACCTTGTATTTGTCCATTGTTATCAAAATTGTGAATGGTTTCATTGTCTTGAAAATCCTCAATTAATTTGAGTGAGAAATACAGTCCTCATCTGTGGTTGGTCGTATCTTGGTGGACTGTATAAGAACCTTGTTAGTAAAAATGACATGAAGGGTTGAAAGAGGTAAAGGAGACAAAGTGTAATCTGGCCAGAAGAACTTCTAGTTGGCCTTCTCACTTAGCAAAATGATTCTTATCAAATTGTGTTTTTTTTTCTTAAGGACGGACTACCCCTATTTCCCCCTCTTACCTAACCAAGGGTATAGTTATTCTTCGTGTAACGAAATGACTCAAGAAGCTAGATGTTGCAATTGTTTAAAAGACATAGCCTGATCTATCGGAAACAACCTCTCTACCTCACCTATGGGCACTGAAGTAGAGGTAAGGTCTGCAAACACTCTACCCTCTCCATACCCCACTTTGTGATACTACATTGGGTATGTTGTTGTTTATCTAATGGAGCTTCTACTGTAACGAAAGCTCCCATATTTTGTAATTCTTTGATACAGAAAGATATAATGCCAGAGAATGCAAGAAAAAGCTTTTATGGTTAAAGCAAATGTTGTTGCCTGGTCATTTGCTTGGTTTTGATCTAGCTGTTTATTACAAGTTTTAAACTGTAGGAAACCTAATGTGATTATGCCTCCATTACCTGTTAAATGTTACTCTTGAAACAAATGAAGAGGTCCATTCTACTATTAATCAAAGTCCGGAAGGACCTAGTTGTCTTCATCCTGAGCAACTGGTTTTCCAAATTAGGGAGTAACAGGCATCTTCCAGGTTCACTGAGGTCAAACATGAATCTGGAAGACCAGTCTAGTGCATTCTATCTTTAAGAGATGCCATGAGTCTAGTCTTTTGAAATAATCCAACAACGATTCACCTTGCCGTACTCCATTGAATAACACCTCTGTTCTTGTTGCTATTGGCGCTGCTACAATTTTTGGTAATTGTAGAATTTATGTTGTATTAAAATCTTTGTTGCTCAATTTTGATGTGTCTAGGTTGAGGGAAGGACCGTCAAGGCTCAGATCTGGGACACAGCTGGACAGGAGAGATACAGAGCCATTACAAGTGCTTACTATAGGGGTGCTCTTGGGGCTCTTCTGGTATATGATGTGACAAAACCCACTACCTTTGAGAATGTTAGTCGGTGGTTGAAGGAACTGAGGGACCATGCAGATTCAAACATTGTGATTATGCTCATTGGAAACAAAACCGATCTGAAGCATCTCAGAGCAGTTGCTACTGAGGATGCTCAAAGCTTTGCTGAAAAAGAGGGCCTTTCTTTCATTGAAACATCTGCATTGGAGGCAACAAATGTAGAGAAGTCTTTCCAGACAATTCTTTCAGAAATCTATCGGATAATCAGTAAGAAGCCACTTTCTTCAGAGGAGCCAGCAACTGCTAACATCAAAGAAGGGAAGACTCTTGTTGTCGGGGCAGAGGAGCCTGCCCCCAAGAAGGCATGTTGCTCTGCATAGTAATGGTCATTAGAATTTTAAGCCTCTAAATTGTTCTTTTTGTTAGTGATAATTAGTACTGTTTTTTTCTCTTATATTTTTGGTATAATGTCATACCCGTTTTCATCAGTAGGAAGGTTCATGTGCAATACATGTTAAAATCTTGCTATAGTATGACTCATTAAGAATGAGATCAATTATTTCAATTGTGAAGTGTTATTTCAAATGGCATTAGCAATTATTCCCTTTCGTAAAAATTTGCTCGTCTTAGTCTAACTCTACACAAAATTTAAGAAAAAAAAGAGTACTCTCGAGTCTTTTAACTAAAAATATGTTTGACTACCCAAATGCCCATACAGCAATTTCCCTTCAGATGTAAGAATTCTTTGGAGGTGAATGGTGATAATTAGTTGGTTACACAGAAGTGTTGGCTGACAATCACCACTTAAAAACGGTAAGAATGCCAAGTTTAATTTCACACCACAAGACGATTTTCTTTGAAAAAAAAAAACTCTAAACTCGTGATATATGTGATGCATGGATCGAATTGAGTTAGGGCTGGAGTACCTAGTATTCTGTTCTAGTCTAATACTCCACTATTTTAATCTATTCTAGCGATAATGTTATACAAGCATATTTTAATTTCATCTCATCTCTAGTAGCTTGTTAACTAATTCTCATCAAGTTATTCATTCGAGATCCTAATTGCATCAAACAGTAGTTGTTACATGCACCTGAAGCAAAGTTGGAAATGTATTTCCACTGACGGGAAGATACACAGGAGTCGAGACATTCTAGCTCTAGTAAACATATGTTTTAGTTACAATCTGTTCGACATTTTGCAATTGGAACAGAGGGATACAGCAATGCAACATCAGCAGTTAACCACAACAGTTGCCCTTCTGCTCAATTGGTTGTCCCTTGATTTGAACAGTGCTACCTGTCCTCTTGGCTCCAGCTGGTTGGTTACCCATTCTGCAAAACAAAATTTCGGTTTAGCTCTTGGATGAAACTATGTGAAGACTTAACTAAAAACTGCTAAGAAATGTGGTTCAGGGCGGAAGAGAACTTTTACTTGTTACCAACATTGTTCACCTCAGTTTAATCCATTCATATATAGTAAGTTAGTAACTAGTTCATAGAAAAAATAGCAGCAGCAGTCTGGCCATATGACATAGCTATATATATCGACAATTTCATACCCCCTAATGCAACTATTCAGGTAAACTACAAACATGTTGAAATGTATCAGTGTTCACTGTTCAGTATTCACTACCCAAATCAGAAATAGAATCAACAAATTATGGGGGGAATGATGTGACTACACATTTTACAGAAATAAACGTGGAAGGAAATATTAGCCCACTTACTTTTTCTTGATCTCTCCAGCCATCGTTAAGAAAGCCTGCTCCACGTTGATGGAGTCTTTTGCACTCGTCTCAAGGAAAGGGATACCTAGTTCATCTGCCAGAGCCTGAATAAATTTGAAGTGATGTTACAAATGCATAATTGCTTTAACTGGGAATATGGCATAACTGATAATTAACTCATATAGCTAAGAATTTCATCCATGTGGTCGAGAGTTTCAATATTTGTTAGAATGATTTGAAGACTATTAGAATCGCATGTTTCACTATGTCACTGTCTCAGACTCACAGCGACAGCTAACAATGAGCTAGATTGTAGCAGCTTAAGTATGTCCTCTTCAATTTTCCACTGAGAGACACAAAACTACAGACAGTGGTCGCATAAAGTACTCCAAACATAAGCCTACTACAAAGAAAATGTAGCATAAGTGAATTTACAATTTTTTACTTTTTCAATCTGATCACTTTTTTTCAAAGATTTGTCCAACATCTTCATTGAGAAGAATGTAAACAGCAAAGTAGGTAGTACCTTTTTCAATCCAAAAGACACTATAGTCTAGAATTTAGATGTTTATAAGGAAACCAAAATCCCTACTTGAGCATAGTAAAGAATTAACACGTTTGTGGCACATCGCTTGAGTTCAAGGAGGGAATTAAATGAAAAGAATATGAGAGAATTGTTAGAAACCTGTTTCTTTTTAAAATAAAAAAATGAGATGATTATCAGCATTCGTCAGCAAGCTGAGTTCAACGGTGTAATAGTACCACTAAACTAGGCTTGAACAGTACAAATGCATATGAAACATAATGTTTTCTGTTAAAGAGGCAACACAAAATACCTTTCCCATCTGTGTGTCCACGACCTTGTTTTCAACCAAATCGCATTTGTTTCCCACCAGAAGCTTGCAAACACTCTCATTTGCATATCTGTCTATTTCATTCAGCCATTGCTTGACATTGTTGAAGCTCTCCATTTCAGTTACATCATAAACAATCTACCATAATATAACCACAAATAAGAACACTTCAAGAACAAAAGAAGCCACATGACCATTTTTCTTTAACCAGTATGTTTAATAGACCATAACATTAGGCTAGAAGATACAAGAAAAGAAAGCAAAAAAGTTTTACAGCTAGGGGTGCCATGAATCTCAAATCTATCTGCTCGCAAGAAATCAATGGCACACTTATCTGAGGATTGCATGTATTGCAGAAAGGAATGGCATGCAAACTAAGAAAAAATTTAATATTGTACAAACCACACCATTTCCTCCAAACCCCTGAAAACAGAAGATACATGGTTAACATCTTTTATACCTCAATTTTAACATCCTCTGCTTTTCGAAAACAAAAATGGGACAAAGTACAATTTATCACTCATCCTCCATCTTACTTTATATGACACTCTTTTCATGTTGGCCCATCACAAGAAGTTTGAAGCCTTTATAATTGAGAAACTAACTTTTCTTCTTTTCCAATTCTACTCTCTTCAAAAATTCCATCATATATTTGGAAGTGACTAAGAACTTGCGAGTCCCGCGACGCATGCCATAACAAGAAGTGAGAGAATGGGAAATTAAAAAATTGCCAGGATAAAGGAGAACCCAAATATATATATATAAAATAAATAAAAAATAAACAAAGAAACATACAATGGATTCAGAGGGACAAAAATTTGCAAGTAATATTTGGTTTTCTGGTGTTAATCTTCTCACAGTTATATAAGTCTGGGAAGGTCAAACTCCGTGACATAATATGGGTGGTAGGAGCAATATCAATATCAATATCAATATTAACTAGGAAAGAAAGAGTAAATGTCAATCAATTACATCTCGGAGCCAACATAAACTATCAGTTACCTTCAGTAAACTTGAAACCAAACTAGCTGTGGTTCAGAATTGACATAACAGGGATCATAGAGTGGGTGATTGACTATCCTAACCTTATAAATATATAATTAGAGAAGATATGACAACGCAGGTCGTATTTTCAAAAGATTCAAAATCTGAGGTATTATGGATGCAAAAAAAAGTATCATAAGCAATACACAAATAGCAAAAAGCTGCAGACTAAATGAGATGCGCTAGGGAGGTGATGAATTCATATTTAAACTATTGTTCTAATATTTATGGCAAGGGAAAGTTCTCATCAATGTATGTAATATCTCACAATAATCCCATGTGCTCCCCTATAGTAACTGCTTGTTATTGTCCGGAAACGTTCCTGGCCAGCAGTATCCCACTGCAATAAAAGAAGGCAGTGTGGCATTATAATATGTAAATTAGGACAGATAAGCAACAAAGAAGTAGTTGATCAATTTAGTCAGTATGCTTTTTAGCAAATGCCAGCTTCCCACACTGATATCACTAAAAGAGGTGAAGTGGATATATGATTGTGCTAAATCAAAACATTGATTCTCTACCTAACATTCAATATTTTAGTTTTAGCACACAGTACCAATTAATCAAAAATTGGTAACTGCAGATTTTATTGCACTAGCCTGAAGCTGACCAACACGCTAACCATGCAGAAAGAAACACAGCATCAAAGAATAGCAAAATAATACAACTCAATTTATTGAATAACATCAATTATATCTCTGACATCCATGTAAAGATACAAAAGAACACAATGTAGCAGCAGACTATACCCTACCAAATTCTGCAACCTGGAAAAGGCAAAAGAGAAAGACTAATCAATCAGTTTTCCCTTTTCTCCACCAGAATGACATCCTTTTTCCCTTCACTTTTTGCCTCACATCCAATTTGATCACCCCTTCTTTTACCCATATCTTCTCTAAATTTTGATTCAAAAAAAGAGAAAAAAATCTCATATACATACTTGTTAACAAGAAAAGAATCGAAGCATTACTTTCTTATCAAAACAGACACAGATCTAATAAATCTAGCACATGGCATGGGATTTTTGGGCATTGCTTGGGTCAAGCTAGGCTACCTAGTGATTTACAAACACTCACTGCACACTTTCTATATACTTATCTTCATCCAATCAAAGACGCCCATGCCATAAGTATCAGACTCAGCAAAAGCTCAGCTAACATATAGACGAACCCACCTTTCTTTTATAATCATTAGAATGATTCTGATTTATCATTTTTCTTTAAAAATAACAAGCTAGTAGTGAACAAAGACAATATGGATGATTAAAGCAATAACATGCCCACAAGCCTCTGAAAGTTTGCAAGACTTCAAACTAAGAAATAGATCCCTATCTAACTCAAATGATAAAGCATATGGTTAAAATGGCCTGTAAATCAACTGAGTAGCTTCAACATAAGCTCAATATACTATATACTTAACTTGGACTTGAAAACAATCATGTTAACTAAAATGCAACAATCAACTATACTTACAATTTGCAGCTTAATTGTCTTTCCATCCTGCTCCACAGTCCTAATTTTCTACAATCCAAAAATCATTCCAAAACTTTCATAAAAAACAAACAATAAGTGACATAAAACAACTAGAGAGACGAGATCCTTACGAAATCAACTCCAATGGTGCTAATGTAACTGTCAACATACGAATCATCCTAAAACATAATCAACCAAAACAACATAATTATATCCACTAAGCAATAAATCATTATTATCCTACAAAAAAAAATTTACCGGCATTTTACCCTAACGAAGATAATCGAACAATAACATACGCATTATACAACAGAAAATTCATTCACACATACAAATAGAGTATAAACAGAGGAGATCAAAGTAAAATAGGTGTACATACGGCGAATCTGAGAAGAAGACATGATTTGCCGACAGAAGAATCGCCGATTAACAACAGTTTGAACAAGTAATCGCTGCAATCAAAGAAACAAAAAATCAGTAATAAAAATGAAGAATAATTGAGAAAAATTCAGATGAATATCGTACTATTCGTTGCTCATGTTTGCTTCTTCCCTTGGCTACAGAGGATAAAAAAGTTTTCTGAAAAGTGAGAGATGATTTCTCTTTTCGTGTGTATGTCTTTATTAGTCGACTCTTTGGATTTTTTTCTTTTCTTTTTATATTAATACTCCTGTCATTTTTTACGAGAAAAAAAAAAGAGAGAAAAGAAAATTGAAAAAGAAACGTGTCAAGTAATATTGGAGAAAATGATTACCTACCTGTCAATTCATTCCATTACTAGTAAAACTATCCGTGCTTTGCGCAGAAATTTAATATCACGAAATTTATAAAATAATACTTAAAACTTATAAGCTATTAAAACTAAAATATTATATTATCTTACATACAAAATTATGTAGTAAGAAACATTAATAATGTAAAGGAAAATGAAAATTATTACATCTTATAATTTATCTTTAATAACATAAGTATAAATTAATGATTGTAAAAATACTTACCAGAATCTTTAACATAAGCAATGGTGTTAGTGAGCCACTCAACAGGAGCAAGGTACACAAACATTTAATTGTGAAGAAGAGGTTCAAAATTTTCGTTTTATTAAAATGAGAGGAAATTCCTTTATTTATAGACAACAAAGGATAGTGTGAACAAATATTTATTGTGCCTTATCAGAAAGGTTACAACTATTTGGAAAAGGTGCAATCCTTCAAAAATGTCACAATCTTTCATAAAAGTCACAACTTTTCATAAAAGTCGCAACTCTTTATTAAATTCGCAACTTTTAATAAAAGTTACAACTTTTCATAAAGTCACAACTTTTCATGAAAGGGAAAGGCTAGTTTTGGAAATAAATAAATTAACAAGGAATTNTCAGCTATTAAAACTAAAATATTATATTATCTTACATACAAAATTACGTAGTAAGAAACATTAATAATGTCAAGGAAAATAAAAATTATTACATCTTATAATTTATCTTTAATAACATAAGTATAAATTAATGATTGTAAAAATACATACCAGAATCTGTAACATAAGCAATGGTGTCAGTGAGCCACTCAATAGGAGCAAAGTACTCAAACATTTAATTGTGAAGAAGAGGTTCAGAATTTTCGTTTATTAAAATGAGAGGAAATTCCTATATTTATAGACAACAAAGGATAGTGTGTACAAATATTTATTGTGCCTTATCAGAAAGGTTACAACTATTTGGAAAAGGTGCAATCCTTCAAAAATGTCACAATCTTTCATAAAAGTCACAACTTTTCATAAAAGTCGCAACTCTTTATTAAATTCGCAACTTTTAATAAAAGTTACAACTTTTCATAAAGTCACAACTTTTCATGAAAGGGAAAGGCTAGTTTTGGAAATAAATAAATTAACAAGGAATTCTGATTTGTGGTGGCGTCACGTAGGCGGGCCTAAGGTTCTCTTTTATATATATATGATTATACCACTTTTCCATTTAGGTGTCATTCGGTTTAAATTATATTAGTACGTGTTATTAGTAATATAAAGATTAGTTATGCTTTTAAAGTTGGATGTTTATCGAAAATAATTTCAATAGAGATAGGGTAAGGTTTATGCTCATCTTTACCGGCATCCTCAAGTCCTTAAAATAGCTTGCACAACTCTTAATTTCGTAGGCCTCGCTCGATTCACTTATTATTTATTTATTTTTTTAAATGTTAATATCAAAATATTGGCCATCAAGAGAGAGAAAAATCTTGACTTTAGGTTAGGTCGGTCTCATCATTCACACAATTCTCCATTCTATCGATTGATCATGTGAGTATGCATCCAACACTTAGCGAATGAAAAAAGTGTTTATCCTGGATTTTCTGTCTCAAGAAAAATGTCTTCCTCGTTGTTGATACCAACAAGACCCAGATAGATGATGCCCACTGATTGATAGTGAGAGGATTCTTAGTATGTGCATACCCACAAAAGAGGGTGTTGATTAAAAAATGAGCATTTGATTTTCTTTGTTGCTCTCCCCAGCAGTTAGAAAGGAATCTGTCTAAATTTGGTAATTTCCCCCAATGCAATTCACAAAAATTCTACGAATCTCTTGGTGGATAAATTTGACGAATCAGCAATCGTGTGGAATTGGGTTTCTTATTTGGTGAATTTGATCTATAGTTACATGACAATCGATTCCATTTGGTGGTACCCTCTTGATGATTATTGATTCAACATTGATTTTGTGCATGAATTGGAGGACTCTCCTTTCATCCATCGAGTCAAGTAAATGCAGTGTACTATTTTCTAACTAAATCGTAAATTCACAAACAAAATAATTTTAATAAATAGTAATAATTATTAGCATGTCTTATATAAAAATTTGCTCATTCGACTTCAATATGAAATTACTGTAATTCTATGAAAATATAGCATGGGTACTAAATCAAACTTTTACAAAGGAAATGATCGACAATCAACTTTAGGTTGAAAAGTTTTTGAAAATTATGATAATAAATGTGTTTCAAGAAACATTACTTTTCGAAATTAAAATTAAAATACTTCTCCAAAAAATACAAATGATTCTTTGGAAGAACTAACAGAATATTCTATACAATATCCTAAACATTTTCTTAAAGTTTTTCCAAATTAAATTTCCCTAAACAAAAAAGAAGAAAGAAAACAAATCCTAAACAACATATCTTTGTTTGGTCTTCCATGTGATGAGAAAATATTTTTTTACTCAATTGGCAATGGATAGGTTGGCCATGACTACTACACGTCCAAATTGTTGCACCAATTTAATTAATTTATTTATTTCCATTAATGATTTGATAGGTTAACTATATATTATTTTAATTTGGTATCTTGTCAACATTATGTAAGTTATTAAAGTAGTCACTTGAAAGGGAAATTTGTCTTGTACTCTAAGCTTCATTATGTAAAATCATTCCTTGCCCAAACTCTGTCCAACAATGAATATTCTTCCTCCAATCATTTAGAATGATAAAATTCTATCCCTTTCCTAATTCACAACTACTTGTTTTATAAAAAAATAAATAAAAATGTGTTAGGTAATTTGCGTTCTTTTCATTTGTCTAATTTTTGATATACAAAATTATTTAGTATCTATTATTGATGGAAGATATCAAATATCTCATAAAATTAATTGAGATGTGTATAAATTGATATGACTAACTAATAGATCGTACATTATGCTCTTACTACTAAACTAAAGTTCAAAGGTTAATTTTTACATACACAAGTTAAAGTATATTCAAAGAGTTAGCGATGTAATTTAAATTCCGCATGGATTTTAAATATAAAACTATTATTTTGATTACGAATACAATAAAATTTAGAAATTTTTTTATCCAAATTTTGTAATTAGTGTTTTTTTAAAAAAAATCCTTAATATGTATAAGTAATTTATCTAAAATGAAATAAACAATCTTTTCTTCTTCATTTCCACTATTTCAATCCAAACAAATATTGAAATACATCCCATTCTTCTTTTCCCTAGTTTTCAAAACATAGAGAAAAATCATCATGCATGATTGACAAAAAAAAAATCTCTTAAATGATAAATAATTAAGGTGTGTTTGATATAACAAAAAGTTATTTTTGAGAAAAACTTATAATAAGGAAATTATTTTATGTTGGATGGTTACCCAATCAAAAGGGAGAAATCACTTATTTACTCACGGAGGGATGTCATTTTCTCTAATAAATATCTTAACTTTGAATGTCTTATCAATTGCTTCCATTGTGACATATTATTATCAACCTCTAATACTTGAAATTCTCACGAAAATACTATAAAAACTATATTATTATTATTATTATTTTAAAGAATCTCTTAACAAAACAAATATAGATTAAGCATTTTTACAAAAAAAAAAATCATAAAAAATAACTTCTATGTACCAAACATATTATATGAAAAAAGTAGTCTCAACTTCATTTGCCTCTATTATACCTAAAATATCATAACATTCCCAATTTATTGGTATTATTGATACTCTCCTCACTCAAAAACAATATCCTCAGTGATCCATCAGCAGGATCTTCCAATCATCCACCCCTCCAAAAATGAACAAATAAAGAGAGATAAACTAAAACAAAAATAAAAATATGTTACTCAAGACTCTCACACCTGTTTGACATGCATCAAGTGAAATTTTTCAAGAGTCCGACTAATATAGAGGACAAAAAAATAATTAGGGGCAAAATGGCATATTCAAGTTGCTCTTATGACTAGGAATTGTAAAATGCCTTAACCTCCCAACTTGTTTCTTCATATATCCCTCACACAAAAATTCCCTAGAAAATTTGTCCTCAATATCCCTATTCACATCATGCACAAACAAATGTGTCTCTCCATCTTCTCTGTTCCTTGCCATCATTCCTGCTGTATAAATTGCTGTCATTCTTCCTGGGGCATCCTCATAGTATCCTGTTGGTGCATCCACCATAATTATATCCCATTTAATATCATAAATTTCATTAGGCATACCCTTTAAGGCAAGTTGACACATTGAATATCTAGGATCAGCTATAGTTGTACACTCTGTTCCTTTCCCTGCTTCTATTAAAACATTTGCTTGATTCACTTTACTGTCATATGCAACATGGTAGGATTCCAACATGGGAAATCTCTTCTTGATTTGCTGTATCCATGCCTCATCTTCTTCGAGGAAGATCGTTCGTCCTCCATAGTTTAGTGTGTGCCACATTAGGCTATCATGTCCAAGACCAAATACAAGGAAGTTGCAAGGTGATTTCTTGTCTAGAATCTTGGATGTTACTAATATCTCTTTGTGTGTTTGTTGTGGTGTGATGGCTGAGGTTGTGTAGTGAATGAGTGATTTTGCTACTGATGATGGAATTTTATTACATTTTGGTGATGAACAAGTACTTTTTGATGATGATGATGTACTTAGACTGGATGATGTTAATGTTGATCTCAACACAAAGAGAAGTAAGAAAGCTATGAAAACACATATGAGAAGAAGCTTTAGGCTAAGTGAACCATGTGTTTTAGGCCTCATGCTTGACTTGGGAGTTATTACAAGTTTTGTTTAAAAGCTAGGAGGCAAAGAGATATATATATTGAAGATTTTGATGTAAGATAAGAAAAATTTGGATGAAGCAATGTAGTTGCTGGTAGATATGAAGAGGTTTGGTAGAGAGAGATCTACTTGATTGTGATGGAGTTTGTTGATATTAAGAGGAATGTCAATTTGCTATGGGGCAAGAAAGAAGCACAAAGAGCTTTATGGAATCCTCTCACCAACAAATAATTCAATTGAATTTTATTTAGTGTAGCTTTAATATATGATTTTTGTATTTGAATGTAATGAACTCGAATAGAGTGGGTAAATGTACAAGATTCATATAACCGATCCCTACTAGTTTGGCGTTAAAGGTTCATTGATTGATTGCAAGTGTTACACTTCTAATGAAACAAGAAGTAAAAGTTTCATAGACATGGTGACTACCACCAACGTTTATGTCCAATATCCATGATGAAAAAAGAGAAGAATATATAAACTAGATAGTTTGATACTAAATGTTAGATCCTACCATCAAATTGATGTATCTGTGTAATATTCAAAATTCCTACAAATTTGAAAGAAAAAAAAATGTTTATCCTTTACATGAAGAACTGACCAAGGTATAACTGTACAACAATACTTCCCAACACATACACCACCAAAAGAATTACTCTCTTTTCATTCCAAGGGCCATTACAAGAGGAGGTTAGGATATGATTCTGGAACTGTATACTGTGCATTCTGCCAAGTACTACTTTCAGTATAGGCAAAAAAGACTTGAGAGTTCCATGTGAGTAAAGCTTTTCTCTTGCTGCTGCGATTTTCATAGGTCAGGATTTATTGTTGCTTCCTTGATCCATGAAACTCTACCATTGGCTAGAGTTCTGTAATACATCAAAAGGTTGCATCTTCTTGCTCCTCTACAAGTCACCGACCATTGGTCGTATAGTGTAAGAGCGATTCTGTTTGCCCATTGTCAGTGAGGTTTTTTCTTATCTTATTTCTGTCAATACGAGCTTTACGGACAGCCTGCTGAATTTGTTTCTCATGCTCTTTCAGCATTTCGTCGATGTTTCCACCAGGTGGCATCAAAGGTCCAGAGTAGTGGATTCGATTCTTCTTTGGAATATAACCCTACAGCAAACAAAAAATAAATTTATTAGGCACTCTACTGGATAGTACTCGTGATATGCTTCTCTCTCCTTTTTTTTCTTCAGCCAAAGCAGAAAATGGAAGATCCTTTCTGTGAGTATATTTCTCTTTCATTGAGTTTTTTTCTTCATTTTTATTTTTTGGTGTGGTGTAGGATTTCAACCATAATACACTCCTAAAAGTGGGCCAAAATAGCCAAGACGTAAAGCAAATTGGAAGTTCCTTACCACTGCAGACTCCTTTCCTGTTGTATGTTTGTCCTTCTTATTGGAAGAGTCTTTCCCCAAAAGAGAGTAGGATGAGTCAGAATCATTAAGCTGATTATACGTCCCAGTCGTATGCTCTTCAGGCCACTGTGAGTGGGTACTGACCTCCCTGCTCATATCATATCTTGAACTACCATGAGCTGCAACTGAATTGGAGAACCTGGACAAATGTGCAGCTGCACCGTGAGGTCTGAAGGATTTTTGAGCACTTAATTCTCCAAATATTGAAGAATCAAATGCTTGTTGAGAACTCATAAGAGGACCAAGTCCATTGGTATTTGTGTTTATGGAATTTCCAGAATCACTGACTTGTGATAAATGGCCATTATTTAAAGATCCTCTGCTGGGATCAAAAGGGAAAACAGGGCCGCCATCTTCTTCATGATTGTACTTCTCACTAACGCTTGTGGGATTTAACTGCTGTTTCCTCTTCTACATGCCATAGAAATCCAGATTATATGCGAATCTTACACTCAGCTTAAAGGTGAACATAATGTAGATAAAGAAAAGCTAAAATATGTTATTGGTGTCTAAGGAAAAAACCTGTATGGATGCTGGTAACTCAGCATTAGCGTCAGGTGCTGGTACTGCTTTTGACTGTTTTGCAGCCTTTCTACAAGATTCAATGCCAGATCCTTTTGTACCTTCACCTCTTTGCCTAGAAACAGAATATTGCTCAATAAAGTGAAAATGAAAGCAAACAATCTCCAGTTCAATGAGAACAAAAGAAGGTCTTCAGTTCAAGAGAATTTCTTGAACCGAGACTATTAGACAAGTCAGAACACAGTATTGGTTAACAACAACACGTTAAAAGCTGTTGAGTCAACTGAAATATAAGGCTCTTTGATTTGGTTAATGAGGTCGAAAACTAGGCTGGAATGATGAACACCTGCAGGACCATGACTGCAAAATGCAAGCTGGATGCCTTTGCTTGGGCGAAGAAAAAGTTATCAGACCTTTTCTCATACTCCCTCCATCCCATTTTATGTGGCACCATTTAACTTGGCATGGTGTTTAAGAAAAAAATGAAGACTTTTGGAACTTGTGGTCTAAAACAAATTCTTAGATATTTGTGTGGTTGAAAATCATTTCATTAAGGATAAACGAGGTATTTTAAGTTAAATTGTTTCTAATTATAGTAAGGTGACATTCTTTTTGGGATGGACTAAAAAGGAAAGGGTGCCACATAAAATGGGACGGAGGGAGTAATATCTAAGAGACACCAAATCCTCAATATACTAAATATACAACAAGACAGCCTACTTTTTCTCTAGAGGAAGTAATATCTTTATTGATTAATGGGAAAAATTCCAGCATACTAGATTTAAATAAATGGTAGAGAAGAATCAACAAAAATGTAACAAAACATCCTTAAGGACAAGATCAGATAAATAAAGCGCAAGTAATTAAAAGAAATTGTATGTCAATCAATCTATTTGTATTAAAAGAAGAGAAATCAGTAATGAGTACCTTCTTGCTTCCTCATCTCTCATCTTAGCGTCAAATTCCTTGCTTGGAGGGTACTTAGGTAAAGATGATGGATCACAAGGAAGAGGCTTTGTTGTGAAGAACTGGAACAGAGAACCCAAACATTAAAATATATAAACAGTATAAAGAAATAAAGAGGGTGAAACACCATAAGCAGCAAATCAAACCACCAACCACTAGAAACTTCTTCACTATGCTTAATTTTCAGATATCT
Organism: Solanum stenotomum; assembly: GCF_019186545.1. Classification (NCBI taxonomy): domain Eukaryota; kingdom Viridiplantae; phylum Streptophyta; class Magnoliopsida; order Solanales; family Solanaceae; genus Solanum; species Solanum stenotomum. The sequence goes on from NC_064282.1 coordinate 8,268,670, forward strand.
ATAACCACATGATTCGTATCCAGAACTGCATCATACAACATTTTACTAGCATATGCATAGAAGTGATCCAAATACAATGAAGACAAGATCTTCAGTTCCCAGAAAGGGAAAAGATTGCTGATATGGAAAAAGACGTCTGAATAAATTGACTTCCTGATTTGAGGAACTAAAAAGCTCTCTGAGAAGATAAAACAAGCTATTCACAATCTATAAACTAAGGCTTACCTCATTTTGAAGTGCCAAAGTAGCAGAACCCCGATACTCAGGTTCAAAAGCCAGGAGAGAATCCAAAAGTACTAAAGCTGATGAAGGGAAGTCCTTGAATATGTTGGCAAGGCAGCGCTTATATGGCTGTTGAGGTTTAAAGATCGTCGCATGTGGCAATTTTGATTTCTTCCAGTATTCTTCGGATGGTGAACCACAAAGTTTAAAGATCTTATGTAGCTGTTCCACCTGCATAACAGCTTATCCAATGAGTCATTATTGAATGGTCATTTCCTGACCGACAAGGGATGCTGGTCAGGAAACCTGTCCAATCCCAAGCCCACCCAAACCCCTTTTCTGGAACACATTTTTAAATGCACATCAGCTATGCGTACAATGATAATACATGCACCAAGAGAAATGATAAGCTATAATAGAGCGAGATGCACATTTTGTTTGGTTAAATATGGAATGGTGTACAACAAAGTTGGCAGAATGCAGAAGTGACTAATGCATTTCTTTCTTTGATAGAATTTGACTAGTGCATTTTGTATGAGTACCTTGCAAGCATAATATGATTCATACTGTTTTGAAAAGAAAGGACTAGGGAGAGTACCCTAAGTTCCCAAGGTGCTTAAAGGCGAAAACAACATTCGTCTAAAAGAAGTTGCTGCTAGACTAACAATTGTATGATACACTCAAGTGGCTGGAACTAAAGAGCAAAAGCTAAGAAAATTCTTTATTGTTCATCAATGATATGGTAACATGTGGCAACCTTTTAACCCATATTTACCACTCGATTATGCGACATTGCAGACCACTTTAACTCCTTGAGAAACTTAACAACCAAGGACACACATGGAAAACATATTCCCGACGTGGGTAGAATATACTAGGTTGATGTTCTTCAAATGTATCACTTTTACAAAGAGATGTGGTAGATTGAAGGTTCAGTATGAACTTTCCTCGTCCTAAAATGTGCATAGGTTTATTAGCAAGAGAAGATATATCAGTATATTCTTATTTATAACCAAATACACGAAACAAAAACAGTGACTTCAACCATACCTCAGTTCTTCCTGGCATTATAGGTTTTCCTGCAAACAATTCAGCTACAATGCAACCAGAACTCCATAAATCTACAGCCACTCCATAGTCTGTAGCACCAAGCAAAAGCTCGGGAGGACGATACCACAAAGTAACTACACGACTTGTTAGAGGCTGCCTTTGATTGGTTTGGTAAAGAGTTGCCAGCCCAAAATCGCCAATCTTGAGGTTACCACTGTTGTCGATCAGAAGATTTGAACCCTTGATGTCACGGTGAAGGACACCACGACTATGGCAGTATTCAAGTCCACGAAGAAGCTGTTGAATGTAACATTTAATCTGCAAGATTACACATATTTTTTAGAAATGCAACCATCATACATAACAATAAAAATATAAACAAGAAAGATCAGACAAACTATGACAATTTTGGTGAGCAACATGCTCTTCTCCAAGATTCTTCTCCCCAGTCCTTTTCCTATTTATTCCTCATATGACAAAAGAGGAAAGAGCAACATTAAGCCACTTCTCTCAGGCCTTTCTGCCTTTAGTCTATAGACCAAAATTAAAGCCATCTAAAATTGCCTCCACTGAAAGTAGCCTACCTTCTCTTGGCAGGTGGATAATGAAGCAGTATTGACACAGGAGAAGTTGAGAGGCAAGGAATTTCACTTATGTTCTAGATGTTACTTGTGTGGGGAACAGGCAGAGACAACCAACCATCTCTTTTTACACTGCAAATGGACACAACAAATCTAGAGAATTTCACTAACCTGAGAGAACTAAGGTGGGTGATGCCAGGAAACACCAAGGGTTTCTTGACGGTTGGGGGAGCGAAGGGTATTTGTCCAGTCAGAAGGAGAGATGGAGGATTGTCCCGACATGTAATTGGTGGACTATATGGAAAGAGAGAAATTAGAGGTGCTTTGACGGCAAGCAGTACAGCATTCAGAAGCTGAAGATGAATTGCCTAGCTCTTTAAAATTTTGGTGTAAACAGGAATGTAGTACAAACAGAAGATATTTTTGATGTTCTAGACAACATGTAAGAAGTATCATAGAATGACAAGCCTCTATTTTGTAACTGTCTAACTCCCAGACCTATACAGTTTTGTATAGTATACCCGTTAATATACAGAATGTTACCATTACAAAAAAAAAAAAATTGCCCTCCACTAATACCAAGATTCATCATTTTACACAACTTAAATAGCTTCTCACCTGTGCTTAAAGGATGGAATCTTTATACGAGGGCTTAAAATATAAATCAGGCACATATCCACCTACTTGAATCATGCATATTTTCAACTTTAGAAGAAAAGATGTGTTTCCCCTTTTTCTTCCCTAAATTTATTTCTTTTGAAACAGTTTAAGGTCTGTACACACCACCCTCCCAAGACCCCACTTGTGGGATTACACTGGGTATGTTGTTGTTGTAGACATGGAAAAATGAAAAAGTGACAAGAAAGAAAGTGAAGACTTTTCATCATTCCATCGGGTCTTAACTTAGCATCTTTAGAATCAGGATGAATGCCATGCATAATTGATCCTTTGAGTATTCTGAAACAAATATCTAGCTGTCTCTCTCCAAATTTGAAGCATTGATCATTACAACACACTCAACAGAAAGCCCAACCATACTCCCTTGAACAAAAACAGACAATGGAGTTGGAGACGGTTTTAACTGAGGTAGAACTCTAGCACAAAAGATTATTTCGCAATTTGCATCAGTGAGATCAGGTCTAATATCCTTAAGTTAGCACATCTCTATTTCATTCCATTGTTGAAATTTCAAGTAATTATATCTTATTGCAAGTAATGTTTATTATATAATATATATATAAGCATCAACCACTGTCTCCTTTAGATAAGATATCTAAGTGACACGGACTGCAAACAGAAGAACACACCTGAGATTCAGTAAATTTGACAGCTGGTGATGCTGCAAGACCTGTAAGGTCATGTTCCATGTATTCAAAGACAAGAAACAGACTGCCTGAGACACGAGAGGTCACAAGACCTTCAAGTTTCATAACATTTGGATGATCTAGTCTGCGAAGTATTATAATTTCCCTAGCCATAAAACGAACACTCTCTGGATCCATGTTGATAAATCGTACTTGCTTCATTGCAACAATCTTTCCAGTTTCCAGGTCTTTGGCTCGGAATACACAGCTGTATGTACCTTGGCCAATCTGTATTGTTTATAAATAACCATCAATTGGAATGGGAAAAAAAATACAGGAAACAAAAGCAGGTGCATTAATGAGTATCACTAATTCTTATTTGGAAGCAGAATGAAACTGCTCTTACATGGTAACTGCAATTGTGTAAAAAAATTGCAATTTCATTAACTTTATACCATAATTTAGCAACAAGTGCACATAGTAGCTTCAGATTCACCTGATCCAACTTCTCAAATGAATCTCCCTTCCGAGGAACCCATCCTTTGATAGCTTCACCTGCCACGTTTGTCAGCCATGATGGCCATCCAGCAACAACTTGTGCACCATCAACTCCATTCCGAACACAGAATATTCTATTTATCTGAGGTTGTTCTCCAACCTCGGTGGCATTTGTTGCTGCCAAACTTTGCACCTTTGGCACTTCAGGTTTCTCAAAAACCATAGGCTTCTTCTCTCCCTCATCCCAAGCAGGTGGGGTGGAACCTGCACTTTTCTCAATTGGCTCTGTTGATATAAGCCTCGTAGTCGCATCATTGCCACCAATATCAACATCCACCAAAACATCCTCATCCTTGTCAGATGCAATTAGTCTTTTGGATGAAGATTTATTTTTTTCTTTCTCCTTATTTCGTTTCCTGCCATTCTTTTTAACAGAAACCCCCTTTGAGCAAACACATCCCATGATATCCAAATTTAAAGCTCCCTCTTTCTAAATAAGAATCAATGCAATCCCCACAATATCCAAATCTTAACACAAAATTCAATCCATTTTCACGCAGTTTCTCCGGCATTTAGCTGAATCCCAACCAGCATTTCTCACAAATCACCAAAGACTCCAAAAATTAACCCCCAACCTCAAATCCCAATCAAGAAAACAATATATCTACAAGCTTCTTGATTAAATAAAAATGGATTGGTACCTCAAAGAAAGACTAGTAATCTTTAGGTTCCAAATGGGGTCAGGAAAATTCGCACAAACAACGTAAAACAAGAATCCCAACAACCCCAGATCCCAGAATATATGGACCCTCACCTAACACCAACCCACATTGTAAGAAAATCAAGAATGTAAGTGAAATTATGTACTAAAAATGAATCTTGACACAATAAACTCCAATTCCAGGATTGCTTTACCGAACTTCCTGCAGTTATTTTCTTGCTAAAAAACAAATGATTTCAATTCAAATCACACAGTAAATAACTAAATACAACAAGAAAAGCAAAATTATACAACAAAAAATAACAGAAAGAAAGAAAAAATCAAAATGGGTTAGTCCAAACCTACAAATCGAGTGATTTTCGGATCTGACAGATTGTGAATCATGAAAAAGTAGATAAATTTCAGATATATTCTAAAAAAAATTAATCTTGGAATATACCTAATTCTTTTTCTTCACACTTAAGAAAATTAAACAATAAAAGTTTTGAAATTTAGATTCTTTTTTATTTGGGAAATTCAAAATTGAGATGTTTAATACAAAAAATTAGGAGAATTTGTTGAGAGAGATGGAGGAAGAAAGGACATAAACGTCTCGTGAGGAAGAAGGAAAGTATAGAGAAATTTTGCAGGAATTTACTGTGGGGCCCACTACTGTAACATACTGACACGTGGCTGAAACATTAGGAATACTTTCATATCAAGTGGGACCTACTCAAATATCGTCCTCCTCTAGTATGGCCGTTAAGGTGCTGCCAAACAAATTTTAGAGAGCTATATTTACTTGAATTTTTAGATGGCAAAATGGTCTAGTGGACCCTTGTACTTGTATGCGTTTGTATTGTGAACCCTTCTACTTACCTCTTTGTCATCTGGACCCTTGAACCCATCTAAACTCAACCTGTTGAACCCTTTCAACACATCGTGACTCTCAATCGCGCTGATGTCACACTCCATGTCAGATAAAATTTGCCACATCATTTTTTATCCCTTTTTATAATAATTTATTTTTTGACAAAAGAAAATCATAAAGTTTTGATGCAATTTTGACAAATTAAATTTTAATTTATTATTTTATATTAAAAGTTTGAGTCTCCTAGAATCATCTTCCATTTTCACCGTGAAATGGCCTAACTGCCGGAGAAAGTTGCTGCTGCTGCCACTCCTCTTATCGGCGAGACCACAAATACGATCTCCCTCACCAGTCTCCATCTTCATCGCACACCCTCACCATTTTTCTTTCCTCCTTCTCCAACCTCCACAAATCGCCCCACCAGCTCCTCGCCATTGCCGACTGCTGCGAACCACTAGGGACCCCCTATGCTCTCCATCCTCTCCGGTGTACCAGAAGGCCAAGAAACCCCTCATTGTCTCCGGCGTACAAAGGCTCCTCGCCGCCTCTGGTGTACCAGACCATTTTGCCAAAGAAGATGGAAGAAAGAAAAAAAAGGGGTTGGGCAAGGATGGATGGCTGAAAAAGCAGATGGATTTGTTGAAGAAGAATGATTTTTTTTTCTTTTTTAAGTTTATTATTTTATTCAATTATAATTTAAATATTTTTTTAAATTTAAATATGATGTTCACTTGCCTTAATAGGTGTGTAGCCTCACTCTCTTGCCAACTCAACCATCTTAATGCCACATAAGTATGGTCAATGGTCAGAGGGGTTTGATATATTGTGTTTTATTGAGTGTANAATATCGTCCTCCTCTAGTATGGCCGTTAAGGTGCTGCCAAACAAATTTTAGAGAACTATATTTACTTGAATTTTTAGATTTATATGTAAATATATTACCGCGTCAGAGAAGGTGGTGCAGTGGATGAATTATTCATCCTTAATTAGAGGTTTTAAATCGGACTTTGATGTGGATACTTCTTCCATTTATATTTACTTATTAAATATTTTCTAATTTGATTTCCCACAAATCAAAGAAGGACATGTTAAAAAAAAAACTTATTATACCCTCAATTTATTAACATTGAATATTAGTCTTTGAAAAATGTAGTGATTAATATGTTTAAGACTCTATTAATTAATGGGGATAAAATGGTAAACTCGTTATATCAATTAAGTACTATCATTTTAATAGGTGTGTTAAGTCAAAATTTGACAAGTAAAAAGGGATAGAGAGAGTATTGAATATTGAGTGGGGAAAAATATTACATACTAATTTTATATGATTGATGAGTACTTTCTCCGTTCATTTTTATTTATCACTATTTGACTTGACATACCCATTTAAAAAACAATTATTGATATGATATTTTACCACATTATTCGTATTAATTGATATTTTAGTATTTGATCTTAAAAAATAATTTGAAGAATAGTATTCAATGTTAAGCGTAAAATATGGAAAAAAAAACAGAAAATATTTCTTGAAATGTCAAAAATAACAAGTAAAACTACAAATTTATTCTGAAATTAAGTTACTGGTAAATATGAACCGATAGATACTTGTTGACTACCTGATAAGCATATACTCCACTAATATGCTTTTGCAGGCTAAAGTACATTTAAATATAATAATATATATAACTTAAAATCTAATTTACTTTGTTAAGCAATACAAACATTGATTAATGAGGATAAAGTTTGGTGTCTCTAGGGGGGATTATATTAATTTGCATTACAGTTAAATGATATATTGTAAATTATAACAATAATTTAGAAGAAATCAATAATAATAATATATTTAATGTAATTTTATGAGTTAAGAGAGTATAGAATAGTGTTGCTCATGAGTTGGTTTGAATCGATTATTGGTTAAAATCGAAATCAAATTAGTTAATCGGGTTTTAAATTATTGAAACTGAACCAAATGTAATATATATTTATTGATTTGGTTATTAACAATTATGATTCAGTTATTAATCATAAATTAAAATAAATTAAAGATAGAGTGGGAGAATAAAAAAATAAAAGAGTTCTCCAAGTAATAATTGTCCACCCCGTTCACCATAATGTACCTTTTTTTTTTTTTAGTTGAGTTCACCGAAGTAGAAAAAATAAAATCAAAATCGAAAGAGTCAATAACTGAATTATGCCCCAAGTTGATTTCATTACCCCTTTAAATTATAAATAAATTTTGATGAAGGCATATACAAGTTAATATTATAACTATTCCAATCAAATTAAAATTGAAATCAATATATTTTAATTGATTTGATTCGATTTTGATTTGGATCAAAAAAAATTTCAAATCGTAAATACCCATAGTGAAGAGTGTACGTATACCTAAGTGTTATCTCGTGGAGGTAGAACGATTGACTCAAAAAGACCTTCGGCTCAAATAGACAACACATATCAAAATAGTTTGAAAAGGAAACTACATAAGTAAAAAGGCATAGGGAAAACATTATTGTGTGGATTATTAATTTGTTTTTAAAAAGGAATGGTGATAATAGTAAAATAATATGATAATCAAAATATCGAAAATAACATATAGTAATAAAAACGGAAGGACAAAAATTATTAAAATAATATTAATGCTATTGATATGAAAAGAAATATATATACGATATACAAGTATTATGTTGTAAATTGAGGTGAGAATATATTTTTATTTACTAATTAGGATTTAAAAAAATAATAATTATTTGGTCTTCGAAAATATTGGAAAGTATTAACATTTGTCTAGTACATAGTATAACGAAACTATAGTTTGATCAACTCTTGGGAAAAGAATCAAAGATATGGTGTGAACGTGTATCTTATGGAGATGGCAAAATATTTTTGGAAATGGGAACTAGTAAGTCATTATTTTTATAGATGAAAAAAACAAAATAAAATAGAAAAGACAGCACGATAAAAGATTTCCCAAAAAAGGAACAATATCTATAACAAAATAATACTATGACTGAAGTACAAAAAATCAATAAATATTACTAGTAGAAATTAAACAACAATAAACTACAATAGTACTGCTACTACTACTAGCATGTAAGGATAGGTGAGACAACACACGACTACTTATACCAGCTCCTAATTTGTGTCTTTCATAGTCTCCTATATAAGATTATGTCATCGCTAAATTGAAATTGTGATATGTCTTATCTAATCATTTCTCTCAAATATTTTTTCGACATGCATTTTCTGAGATCATTCATGACTCCTCTCACATCTCTACATTAGACATTCACTTAACTCTTATTCACGTGTTTGATTATTTTAGTCTCGCTTTCTACATATTGTTCTCAATTGATGTTACTCTCATTTTAATTGCAATATTTTCAAATCTAATTTTATCCCTCCTAATAAGACTACTTTCAATTAAATGTATTAAAGAAAAAAGAGCTTTTATAATATTTGCAACTTATTTAGTTAGAATTTCAAAATCTACTTAACCAGAGAAATATTTTTATCAAAACAAAATTATATATGCATACTTCAGATAGTTGGGTGTTTGTTCATTTTCATTTAATAAAGGAAAAATGCTCAATTATGTCATCAAACTTTCAAAAAAGGCTCATTTATGTCATCCGTTAAATATTTAGCTCATCTATGCCATTATCGTTAAAGAAAAGACTCATCCATGCCATTTTTTTAACTCTGATTTTGCAAAATCATTTTTTACACCCCAAACAACGTTTAACACCTTTTCAATTGGAGTTTTTGGATCAAATGTACTCTTTTTGCTCCTTTTTGCTTATGAACACCAAGAACACATGGAGAACATAAACAACTCCCAAATTTTCAACATTTTTTCAATTGTTTACGAAATCATCTCAAATTTCGGCTACATCATTAGTTTATTTTTTAAAAAATTCAAAATTCTAAAAATCATTTGTAGAGTTCAAAAAATTCACTGGTATTAAAAAAATTCCAGAAAAATGAAAATCATGCTTTGAGTCGTGTTTTTGTAGTTGTATTTGACATTAGATCTTTGTTCCCTAGTATTTTTTTGAGTCGATTTATGTTCAAAATTTCAAATGATTTCAAATTTTGGAGAAAATTCTATCATTAAAAAATGTCGAAATTTTAAAATTTTGAAGAAATTTCAAGCCCTTGACAGCAATGACATTGATGTACTAAATTTTTAACAAATAACATAATTAATAAGCTTTTTCTAAAAGTTTGATGACATATTTAAGTATTTTCTTTTAATAAATGCTACTGCTAGCATATGGAAACTAAGAAGTACCTCATATAGTTAGGTGTTTAATCATTTTTTTAATAAATGCTATTGTTAGCATATGGAAACAATTTAATGTATGAGTATCTATAATGGAGTAGGTTGAGAATTTATAAAATTTTAGGTTTGACAAATAAAAATAAAAATACTATAGGTAATTTCTTTTAATTTGTCCAAACTTTAATAGATAATTTTTTTTTATATTAGTAGATTACTTGAACGAACTACACATACACGTTTACTTAAAATATAATTTTTTAATATAAAAAGTAAGATAAATTCAATTAGATTAACCATTTTTGTTCTAATTTATATTCAATCATATTGGATGGTTGCATTAGAGCTAATCAAATTTGACAAATGACCCGACAAACATAACCATTAACCCGTTTCCTTAATATAACAGTTTTATAAACTTGTAATCCAAGAAATCAAAGCGCAGAGGAAAACAGAGTAGAAAAAAACGAAGAAGAAAACCCTAGGCGAGCACCGCATTGCACCAAAAAGAAGAAGAAACTTGTCAGCTTTGTTCGTCAAGTTCCATTGGTGCTTTGCTTGTTGTAAGTTTAGTTAGTTGTATTTTGATGGTGGAAAAAAACTAGTATTGTGGCGTTGAAATTGAATGATCACCATCATGTTTTGTTTGAATTTTTTTTTGACTCGAACTGAATCATGTATACCCATATAAGTATTTATCCTACTGGTTAAGCAACAAAAGATTTGTGTTGTAATTACTGATTCTTTTTTTTCCCGGTTAACACTGTATTAATCTTTTTTATGGGCCATGATACAGGGTTTGATTTAATGGCCTACAGAGGTCGGGGTCGGGGTCAGGGGCTGGCTAAGCAAGTCTCGTTTGAACTTCTTGCTGTAAGTGAAATCCCTTGTCTCGTTATTGTTATATTCTTCACACGAACTATATGTTTCTGGATGGGTAACATTGCTTAATGAGCTTGGTCACAAGTTTGAATATAGGTGCAGTGTTAGATAAAACATAATGAATCATCTGTATACCACATAAATAAAGCCGTATGGATCATCATAGTTGATTAATATATTGATTTTGGAAAATGGGTGAATTTTTCCAACTTTTGAAGTTGTAAAAATTCGTGCTAACGTAAGAGATTAAATTTTTTGTTGGATAGGAGAAGTGGCGTTCCAAAGGATGATTTTCTCGTACTGAAGTTTATCCTTGGAAGTTGAGCACCTGCAATAATGCTGTACTCAAAACTGCAGTTGGCTGATATGAGAGTTTTTATGATGATGAATAAAAAGATGTCTGGCCTGTTTTGATGTCTGAGTACATAATTTGATTACAAAATCTAGACACCTGGAATAAATTCAGGGAGAAGTTAATGGAAAGCAGTACTTTATTATGCCACATTAGGAAGAGATATGGACAATTTTCTTTCTTTCTATGCAAGCCTATCATTATTAATAGGTGTAATATGGCAGCATTATTATAATACTGTAAAAATAGCCTTGTACATTATGTTAACATATTGAAACTTTTACATATTGGTATATTGGAGAATTTCTTAAGCCCAAGGATTTCCTTTTTCCTTGCAAGTGACGTTTTATTTTACTTGTAACTTTGGTCCCTTGATTAACTATTTCTGACAGATTTTACTTAGTAATGGAACTTTTGTGCATGTGCCTATGACATGAGAAGTTCGTGTAGAATTTCTGTTTTTTGGTGTTGTACAGTATATTTTATATTCAAGTGAAAACATTTGATGTGAACCCTGATTAATGTGTCCTATCACTTACGTGTTACTGGATGTTGAGAACTTGGCCACTGTTAGTTTAGTTGATTTAACCTGGCTCATAGTTTGTTGGTAGATGTAATCCGATTCAGCCTGTCAGCTGAGATCAACTTTTGAGCTTGATGAAGATAGATCTCTTGCTATTTAAAGTATATTAAGATGAAAGGTTGAAAATGTTCTTAACTTTAGCTTAATGTGGTCAGCTGGTTTGCAGATAACACAATTTGAACCTTTCTGCCATTTGCAGGAAGTTGAGAACTTGGTTAATGCATCTTGTGTCACTGAAAGGATAACTTTGGCAATTTGGCAGGCAAATTTACAGAAGTATTGGAACTCCTCTCCTTACTATTTGGCTGAGGAAAGTGATGTTTTGAAGAGTAAGGATTCAAATTTTTGAATTCTTACTACTTTTTCTGAGGAAATGTCATACCACTTGTTTAGGAATGGATAAAGCCACTTATTAACCATCTGTAAATGATTGTCACTATCATTTTGTATCAACCCAAACGTGCAGGGCCATGACTATCCTGGCATCTGCAGAGCGAACTCTTAAGCTCTTAGCCCTGTATTCTACCTTATCTGATACTTGTATTTTATGCATGCTGCAATACGAGCAGATTGTCGTTTCAAGTACTCATCATGGACCCTTCTTTCAGAGTTTTCTTTTTCTTTTTGAAGATTCCTTTCTTACATTTTTCCTCCTGAGAATTTATGAAGGTCTACAATGCAAATCAGGGAAGCTACATAATTCTGAAAGAAAAAAACACGTGGTACAGGTGATTCATTTCAAGTACAGTTTGGAAAACATTTTCTGTTAGACTGATCAATCTTACTGAGTCTTTGAAAATTAATCTCTCTTTCTGCATTATCTTATAATTGATACTATGATTATGGATTATTTGATGCTCTGGCTTATGTCCATACTGCATAGTATCAAAGTTCTGATCTTATATAGCTGGCATACCCCCCTCTGCATTAATGACTTGTTATTCCATATCTGACATTCAGAACTTCAGATTTTACATGTTACTTTATATGAACCTTTGCTAGTTTCAGATTTCTGATCTTCTGTACATCACAAATTATGTTTCTAGAAACGAAACGAATGGATATAGAAAGATTTTCGGATAGGAGCTTGGAGAGGGACAAGTCAAAGCCACCATTGACGCACTCCATAAGGATGGATTCTGCCCATGTTCCTGCAGAAGTAGCTAAAGGTTTTGTATTCCTTCATTCTTTAAATTCTTTGACATGTTGCTTATTCAGATCGCTTGAACCTATTTTCTTTGCTTACTTAAATGCTTTTATGATTATAAATATAATAGGTGGAACGGAGGAGAGTCATGCTGCAAAAAGAGTGCGTTGGAACCCAGAGTCAGGTAAAGTACCATGACTTATCTTTCTTTCTTGCTGTTTGGTCTTTGTTGTCTGCAAAGCTTCATGAAATGGTTGTTTAATGGTATAGACCGAGGACAGTTATTGAAGAATTTGTGGCATGAAGCACGAATGCAACCCCTGGTCAAAATTTGACCTAAAGCTTCTGATGTGCGTAATGTTGCTATGGAACCTTTGGAGGATATCTTTATGTTCTATCTTATTTATTCAATAGTAGATCTAAAACCTGTTTGATTTTCCCTTCTATTTCATACAACAACAACTACGCCTCAATCCCAATGGTTAGCATTATTCCCTTTCTTTCTCTTTCATATATGGACATTCCGTAGATCTTCTTAAGTGTTGACTGTTGAGTTGCAAATCATGTTCTCTGAACATACCTTGCATAAAATCTTTACACTTTGGTTTGTTAATAAAGTTATTTACCTTATCCAAAAAAAAAGTCTTGACACTTTGGTAATAGAAGTATTGATTTATAGCCGAACTGTTTGAATAACCTGCATCAGAACCTCTAGCAAAGCATCATGAACACATTGCCTGGCAGAGGTCGGCTTTGTACCAAATGTACTTGGCGACACCCAAATAATGATCATTTGCAATTAGTACCTGAACATCCTATTGCTTGCATATGGCATAATTGCTTCAAGTTGAGTGAATCAATCCATTGATCAGAGGAAGAGCTCTTTAAAGACGCCAAGCTGGGCTTGGAACCTTGGTTTAGCTCATGTGATATGCACAATGCACATTGTATCTTTGTCAATTTCTGTAGACACAATGTACTTGATCAGTTTGGATGCCAACAAAGAGGCAAAGACGATAAAAAAGAAACAGAAGATAAAACAAAAAAGGAGACTAATCCTTACCTTTTATCAAAAACAGAAAGGAGTTGATTCTTTTCTTCTACAACTTTATTTTGTATCTTTTCTACTTGAAAGATTTCTTAAGAGTGAGATTGCATTGGTTCTATGCATCCCAAGAAGCTCATGATCTGGTGAGGGCGACCTATTTATGAGTGCTGAACAAGCTTATCTTATTACCGGGGAAAGAGATCTGGTCCATCTTTTTCCTTTGAACATTAATTTGTCAATAGACAGATTCTTGGACTCCTTATACTTCTCTTTGTACATTGACAAGCCTGTGAAACGATTGTACAACTTTAGCTATTTGCGTGACCCTGCTCAAAAGAAAGCTCTTCTCAACTTGTGATATGTTTCATTAAGTGGGTATGTGCTTTGGTGATGGGCTAGGGTTCTCAATGATCTTGTAAGTCATGTAAGTTCCTTGTATTTGGACTACAACTACCTATCCAAAAGAAGTTGTCACGTTGAAAAGAAAAGCGGATGATTTTCTCTCCTTTGCCTTCCGTTTGTTGTAATTTATCGAGCTCATGAAATTGTTTTTTGGTGACAGACATGCAAAAATTGGATCTTTTGGAGAAGCTTGATCTAAAGTCTAAGGTTAAACCTCTATGTATATAAAAAAAATGTTTACTTCGAGGTGTTTTAGACAAAAAGTTAACTTGTCTACTGCAATGTTTATCTTTTGATTGTTATGTTTCTTTTTCACTGCAAATGCTTAGGGTGATGATGAAAAGAAAAAAGATGGTGAAGATGAGGACGAAGAACAAGAGGAGAAGACTGCAGATGAGGAAGAAGAATTTAGTGATGACGGAGATTACAATCAGGTATGTGGGAGAACCTTTTGCTTCCTTAACTTGACAGCCATATTTAAGTAAATTTGAAATCAGAATGCTTTGTATATTCCTTTAGATTGAATTATACTTGCATTACTTGCCAATTGTTTGTATACATAGGTCAACATCATAAAGTGACATTCTCTACAAAGTATGTACTAGGCTTAAGTATATTGAAACTCTTGAACAACTGTACAGAATCTTTATGATTACGATGATGATGAAGACGACTACAACATGAATGAAGATAATAATGGTATGGTCCGATTTGCAGTTTCTTTTCTTCTTTTATTTGATGCAGCAGTATTTGTTACTACTTCTTATTGCCCTTGATTGCAGATGATGCCATGTATTGAAGTTGCTTGATGGAGTGGATTTTGCTTGCCTGTGGAAATTTCTTGCAGAGATGGAATTCTTTAATCACCATTATTGGACTTCTACAAAGTCCATAGGCCTTGTAAATTAGCAACAGCTATTTAATTTTGGATAATCAAGAAAGAACATCTCCCTTTGGATTATCAACAGTTCAACAAGTTACCAATCTATGTATATGTTTAGACAAAAAATGCAGACCTTCAGTCTCAAGAAACTACATCCATGGGCATGTTGTAGGCAAATTTATGCTACTGTCTGATGGAAGTTGCGAGTTTTGCGTGCAAACTTGTGCGCTCTTTTTTGTTAAAATAAAGTGTTAGTCCCAAAGAAATCATATAAATACATAAAAGAGAACCGTAGGCCCANAATTTTAAAGAAGAATGTTATAACTGCGCAAAGTGCGGGCCCATTTACTAGTTAATTAATAAAATTAATACAGAAAGAACAACTGTAAGTAGAGGGCCAAGTCAAACAAAACAGAGTGCACAGTAATTTAAAGACTTTCTTTGTAAGATGGTTCCTCCGTTCGTAGTTATTCAAAATAGCTTTCAGTTGATAAAACTTCATTCGTACGGAGTGTTTATATCAAGTTAGTAGTTATATGACATGTATTTGCATATACATTTATTTCATTTAAAACATGAATAGTTACTAGTATGTAGGGGTCATGAAGATTTTAAATAATATGAAATCATCGACGAGATATTTATTAGAGAGATTTGATTATGGGATAGAATCGAAGGGCTCATAAAATTCAAAACTTGAGAAGTAAGGGAATATCGATGGCTTTTGTTTCCTGTAACTCTACTCTAGACTTGAATTATATATCCAAAAAGGTCCGCTCTCGGCAAGCCTATTTGGTATTGGAAAAAAAATCCGACTATATTTGGTTGGTTTGGTTTTAACTAAAAAAAACCAACCCGAGACCAAACCAATCCGACATAATATATAAAATTTTAAAATTTTATTTTATACATAAAAATATTTACTTTGATATAATTTTTAAATATTTCTTATACTTTTTCATAGTTTTTATCTTTTAATATAGTACTTCAAGTTTGAAATTTAGAATTTTGAATGGTCCAATAAAGATTATAGTTCACAGATGTTGGTGATTATAATAAAAGCTTAAATCAAAGTCAAATTAATACTAATGCAAAAAAGAAAATCAATTCAACACTAAGAATGACAATAATATTGAATATTTGTTCTTTAGTTTTACATTGGTTTAGACAATTAAAATACATAATCTAATTTTAATTTCCTTTAATATTTAGTCATGTAACTAATACTTGTTAAACTTATTTTAGTGTGATTTAGTTCTTTTATATTATGATCATTCTCATTATGACTTGTTAATTTGCAATATTTGTTTTACGCAATTTCATTATTATTATTTTTGTAGGATATTTTAGTGTTATTAATCATATCATATTTGTGCTATTTTCTTAAGAAACACCTTAGATAGTTGTATTTTTGGTAGGACTAAAGAAATATTTGAAGTACAAGTAAATTATATGTTTGTATGAATACTTTACCGAAACCCGAAAATCCAAAAAACTCGAAAATATCCGAGGTTGAAAAATCCGAGTTTTATTGGTTTGGTTTATAAATTTAAAAATCTGACACAAATGATTTGGTTTGATATTTGAAAAACTCAAACCAATCCGGCCATGTACACCCATACTAGTATGCTAAGATAATTTTGGCAATTTGATCCGACAAAAAGATAGACGAAAACTGATGAATCAAGATGCTTTTTTGTAGATAAATCGAGATGAATTGCATTCTTTCAAAGAATTTTTTGATGATGTAAGCTCACTTTTAGAATTATCACAAGAGGAACAAGAACTCATTTTTGCTTTCCTCTTCCAGAAGCAATGTTTTTCCTTTTTGAGAATATACATAATGCTGAGGTGCGGATATCACATTGAAAATTTCATTTATATCATGTAGATGATTTTCCGACTAATGACATGTGCACAGAGGGAAGACATGCAAGTTCAGAAAAGATGATTTCTGGAAAATGGAGATAAGTTGAAAAGAATAAACCATATACCCCTTGATCCTTCTCATGAATCATGANCATGGATCAATTATTGTATTAAAATATCTCATCATGATATGGAATCACCATGTAATTCCATATCATGGTTTTTTGGAGAATATGGTATCACCTCTCATGATATAGAATCATGAGATGGAATTAGCGTAAAATCACATGGCCAAACGCCTACTAAGAATGACAATAATATTGAATATTTGTTCTTTAGTTTTACATTGGTTTAGACAATTAAAATACATAATCTAATTTTAATTTCCTTTAATATTTAGTCATGTAACTAATACTTATTAAACTTATTTTAGCATGATTTAGTACTTTTAATTTATGATCATTCTCATTATGATTTGTTAATTTGCAATATTTGTTTTACGCGATTTCATTATTATTATTCTTGTTGGATATTTTAGTGTCATTAATCATATCATATTTTGTGTTATTTTCTTAAGAAACACCTTAGATAGTTGTATTTTTGGTAGGACTAAAGAAATATTTGAAGTACAAGTAAATTATATGTTCGTATGAATACTTTACCGAAAGCCGAAAATCCAAAAAACTCAAAAATATCCGAGACTGAAAAATCCGAGTTTTATTGGTTTGGCTTGGTTTATAAATTTAAAAATCTGACACAAATGATTTGGTTTGATATTTGAAAAACTCAAACCAATCCGGCCATGTACACCCATACTAGTATGCTAAGATAATTTTGGCAATTTGATCCGACAAAAAGATAGACGAAAACTGATGAATCAAGATGCTTTTTTGTAGATAAATCGAGATGAATTGCATTCTTTCAAAGAATTTTTTGATGATGTAAGCTCACTTTTAGAATTATCACAAGAGGAACAAGAACTCATTTTTGCTTTCCTCTTCCAGAAGAAATGTTTTTCCTTTTTGAGAATATACATAATGCTGAGGTGCGGAGATCACATTGAAAATTTCATTTATATCATGTAGATGATTTTCCGACTAATGACATGTGCACAGAGGGAAGACATGCAAGTTCAGAAAAGATGATTTCTGGAAAATGGAGATAAGTTGAAAAGAATAAACCATATACCCCTTGATCCTTCTCATGAATCATGATATGAGTAAACCTGGTTTTTTTCATAACAACTAAAGCGGTCCGGAAAAAGTTTTAACTGGCTGTAATATAAATAACAAAGCTTAAACTGAATAGTCTTTGTCGCAACTAAATTCAAAATACCAAGGTAAGATCTGCAACTGATAGAAGCATCTTCTCTCCGTCAAAGACGATCTACTAAAGTTTTCCAGCAAAGGCTTGACAACACCAATTTAAACAAGGAAGGAGAAGATGGTGAGTTGCACTTATCATCATTACATCTACTAACTACCTGCGCAAGGTGCTCCATTTTCTGGGTCACATTTGACAACTCCAGGTCTCATCCGCGCATTAATGCATCTTATTACCATCCCTCTCACTCCAAGATTATTTTTCTCTGTAGGGTTGCCTCATCTGAGCATAGGTGCATTTGATTGTCATCCCCATCAAGAGATTCAAGCTCTACTTCCTCTGGAATCACTCTAGGAATATTCTGCAGCGCAAGTTCCAGCTCTCGAGCAATCCGCTGACATTAACAGTGAGGGTGTCATCAGATATTTAAATGTTTCGCAACAAATATTGATTCAAGATAAAAATGAACAGGTCCCTAATATTTTCATGTTACTGAAAAGGAAGCTGTAATCATTTTACAACATTTGATCCGTTTTGCATGATAATATTTTGCATTCTCATGCCAATGGGGTATAAACTCGTAGAGCTACAAACAATCCAAATTAACAAGGAGTTCCTAAGGAAATAAATTATCCAAATTTAAAAGTAACTTGGTAAGATTGAAACCATACATGATTGGTGATGTCCTCATGAAGGATTTTGGCCTTCTGTTCAAGCTCCACCTGCAAATAGAAGAGTAAGTTTTATGGTAATACTAAACAGTAAACAGAATGAATCTATAACTGGAAAACTTGAGGAATTGAGCTTATATCCTTTCAGAAATGTATAAGACAAAAATAAAAATATCAGCACTCTAATAGCTCAAACATTTAATAAACATTTTGTTGATTTGAGTCTCGCCACAACCCATTACTGAAAACTCCCCATGACTCGGGGAATATATCCATGCCCACAAGTGAGGAGGATAAAAAACCAAATGCAAACTATATACCCTTTCAAGTAGCTTAAGATTATAAATGAAGTTGTACAAATTCAAAAGCACTTTTTTGAAAAAACGAAATACAAAAGGACTCTCTGTATAGTAAAAGGGGAACTAGAAAAGCACTGTGTTAAACTGAAGGATTCCCTCATTATCTCCACTAGGCAAGAAGTGCACTGATCCACATAACCCACTATTGAATCATGTTGTTTGGATGATCTGCGATAGTGTTCTAGATGAACCTGTTCAATGTCCAGATATACTCTATCTTGAGGCCTTCCCAAAAATGCAATTCTAAAGTTGTCTTAACCTTTTGGATGAAAAGAATATTCATGTAACATGCAGATGACGGGAAAACAGTTTTTTTGAGCTGGTGCTGTAGAGTTTGCTAAAAAAGAAAAAAGACGATTGGTTTCAGTGAGTCACACTTTTTATTTGAAATGGAACACGATGATTAAGGCCAGCTAGCAGGCACTGTTATTTGGTGAAACCAAAACTGAGACACTATCAAGTACACGGAATGTTTAGTGCTACAGACCAGGACTGGAGGACCTATTCACATTACAGCGACTCATTTTTCCATCAACAACCTCCACGATAAGGGACCAGGATTAGAAGAAGAAGATTGAGAATTCACTTGCCACTCCAGTATTCTCCCTTGATCAGAGTCCTTTTCATAACTGGTTAAGAATTGGGTCCCACTAACCCAGCCGAGATCTACCCAGATCTACTAGTTGCTGCCCACCAGAAGGACCACATGACAGGACATGAAGGATACATGAAAATGACCAAGTCACTCTTAGGGAAAGGATGACTCCTAGAACAAGGCAAGAGAGCATGTGGTATGTTGCAAGCAGCATGTTGCCTGAAGAGCTGAGACTTGAGAAATGCTTTATGATGAAAGAGAAACTGGGTTGTTCTAGAGGCAACCAGAACTTGCACTGAGCAGTCCCGATAGAGTGATCACTTTTTGGACAAGTCATTTATTTGGGAGTACTTTATACTGGAAACAATAGTTAATCATATTAAAGTTTTCAGTCATATAATAATACCGAGACTATGTTTCAACGTAATAGTTATGTCAAAATGCAAGCCAAAAAAACTTACAACTGTAAGCTTTTTGAAAATCCCAGCTTTGACTTTCTTTCTGAACTCATCACATTCTTCCTGAAAAACAGAGAAAAATGTCAAAACACATCGAATTGAAGGGTTAACCAAGAAAGCTTTTTCGTAGAGTTTTTGCCACTGGGTAGTTCCACACTGTTAAGATGTTTCTCAAGTATAAATGAATACATGTAACAGCTTCAAATCAACTAAGGGTAAGATGCTATGTTGTATTCTGAAGAAACAAAAAACTAGCTTCCATTAGGATCTAGACTACTAGAAACGTTCAATCATTTCCTTTTTTATTAGTAGAAACATTTAATCAGCTTTTTCCCTCAGTTCAAGAAATACTCAAAGTGATAATCAGTAAATGGAAATGGGAATAATCAGTAGGTGCCTTTCTATTAGGTCTATAACTTTTTTTTTTTGGATAAGCAATTTCCATTAGTGTAAATGCACCAAGAGTAGCTCAAAAGACTAAACAAAAACAGGAGTGCTCCAATTACACGTGGCAGTTCAGCAGCTCTAGAATGCTATCAAACATTTATTGTCTAGGATATTTTAAATTACTTCCAATTTGATGATCACACAAATCTACCTCAGCTTCCACAAGGTTGAGAATATTGGTAACCTAAATGAAGCCACTCGTCAGTCACTGAATTTGTTTTTTTCCGTAACTAGAAACATAAAGGGTTAAGGTATGCATACACTTTACCTCCCCATACCCTAGATATGGGATTACACTGAGTGTGTTGTTGTCGTAACTAGAAAACGTATAACGTTCCAATACTGTGGTGCAGATACACCTACAAGATGAGTTAAAAAGCTATTTTCTTCTGTTTGTATAGAAAATAATAGCTAATCCACATGCCACACCTCCTATCATTGGCTGCAATAAGGATCTTTTCCAAGAGTGAAATCTATTATGACACTACTAACATAAAAATCTGAAACAGCCAATGATAACAACTTCTCAAAACAAGAGAAAACCTTTGATCCTTTTTAAAAGATCAAAACAAATATAGCCTAGAAAATAACCAACATCCAAAATTAACAACTTTTTTGCAGTCTGCTTTTAGCAGTATGGAATCTAACTCTAAGTTAGAAGAGTGACATGTATTTGTACATGAAAAGACTCGGATTAACAACATTTAATATCTATATGTAATGAACGTATATGTAGAATGATCATGAAAGGGTTGAAGCAGGTTACATTAGAAAACTCATCATCAGAAAGCGTGTTCAAGCAAACATTTTCAGTGATATTTGAAACTTGAATTAAACTCTTGCAACAGCAGTTATCGCTTGATCCATGCTTGATCCCTGAAACACTCGCTTAAACAAGAAAGATGTCAGTTTGAAAGCAAAATTGGTGCTCAACATTAAGTTTTCAATGGAAGAAAATATTCAATATTAAGACATAGAAGATGAGAATAAGATTATGATCATTGCCTCACTCTCTCCATTCAATTTACTTGACCTGCTTGCTTTTTTCTCTTCCAAATTTACTGAGCTTCTTTAAGAGATCGATTTATCTTATTTCATTACGTCATATCTTTTCATTGATCTATTCCACTCGATTCACATATCAAATTTCTCCTTCCAGATTTATCCAAATCCTATTAAATTTAATTATAGTAACCTATTTCTAATTTTCTCTCTCAACCTTTGAAGCTATTCAAACTAGGTTTTCTACTCTTTTTCTTTGGGTTGGAGAATGTAACTTGTTTTAGTTTAGCAGCGACCATCCTCCGTCCTGAAAAGAGTAGTACGATCTGGAATCAACTCATCTGATCCTCTATGTCAATTCCGAATCGATGCTTTACTATTTTCAAAATAGTATTTACATATTTGAAAACTACATATAATTACTACTAATAACAATTATTTTGGTAAAATCTTACCAAATTATTTAACACATCGTAGTCAAAGAAAGAAACAATTTGACTCACCAAATAGTAATAGTATCATACAACATGAGCAGACAAAGTATAATAACTAATAAAGAAGGTTTTTATGTTCCAAACAAAATATAGAGGGTGTTAAGAATGAACTCTTCTCTCAATATTAACAAAACAACATTGACAAACCCAAAGGAAATTCAGTTCACGGGAAGATGAAAAGATGAGTTTTGAGTTTCAACTTTTATTTCATGTGCTTGAACAGATTATAAACGTCATGATAACAACAAAAAGAGTAAACAAGTTGGTTGAGGAAACATAAATCATTTATGTTTAAAAAACAGGTGTTCTGAATGGAAGACATGAGCATACTGAAGCATTCAGACATATTCACAGCAGTCATATTTTGGATAATTTCAAGTATCCTAAAACTTTGTATGGAGTACATGAACATAATGCAGCATTCAGACACATTCACAGCAGTCTACCGAGGGATGTTAACAACTATGTAAAAAAACAAATCAAAGAATGAAGCCATTTGTTAACACAACCTGTAATTTGCACAAGCTGATGAGAGTTACGCAGCTCAAAATCACGTGGATCTAACTTGACCCGAACAAAACTTCCTATAATCTTGGTTTCAAATGACTCAGGCTTCTTGATCATCTCCAGAAGCAAACTCCTCTTCAGGTAAACGAGTTTGATATTTTCAGGAATCAAGGCTGCAAATTGACTTTGTGCTGCAGTTGAATACGAAATTGAGGATCTTTTGTTTTGTTCAACCTTTTTCTCAGTTTTAGAAGCCACCAACATTTCTGTGTCATTGTCTTCAAGATCATGATCAAGCTCATCCTTTTGTAATCGCTCCTCATTTTCAACAAAATGGCTTATAAGGAGGCTAAATATTTTGTCTTTGTTTACCACTTTTTTCCCCAAAATAGCTTCTAACTGAACATCACAAAGGATCTTTCTCCTTTCAACCGGATGGATAAGGTTATTTTCATTTACATATTTACTTACCATCGATGTCACATCATATGGGGATAATTTTTCTCTGGTATCGTGACCTATAAGCTGAAGAAAATCAATTAGAGATTTTGATCCCCATCCAACAAATTCTTTTTTCTGTGAAGTGTCGCTTCTTTGCACCTTTGTTTTCTGTTGTGTACATATTTTCTTTTCACCCCTTTTCTTCTGAGGTCCTCCATCACTGAAATTTTCCGAAGAAAGTTTCTCATCCTCATTTTCAGCCAGAGGTTCAAGTCCTATTTTTTCGGGAATCACCCCAGGAATATTTTTCTTTGTAGGGGTGGTTGTCTCATCTTCGCATTGATGCATCTTATTTCCATTCCTCTCATCTCCAGCCATTCCTCGATGCATATGATTGTCATTCCTATCTAGAGATTCAAGCTCTATTTTCTCTGGAGTCACTTGGGGAATATTCTGCAGCACAAATGACAGGTACGAAGCTTGCTGTAGGAGCTTTCTTTTCTCCAGATGCTGGAAAAGTGTAAACAAGGGGTTAAGGAAACACTTTCCTTTCTTTGCAGAATGGACCAGGATGAAGAACATCGAGACAACAGTACACACAGACAAAATTAGGGAATGAAGGATGAGATGATAAAAGAGGAACATAGGGGTTAAGATGAAATTGGTGATCATAGAAAGTAATGCAGGTGACCAAACACAGAAGCTTACTACCAAATCTGTGCTAAATTTTCCATCCTTGGGGCTGGTTTGGCGTTCTGTCAAATACGATAAATTTAGTCACCCAAAAAAGAAGGAAAAAAGGATATTCCTCTCTCCGTCCTTTCTCATTTGCTCGATCAATGAGTTTTTGCAACAATTCCAGCTCTTGAGCAATCCTCTGCCATTAAAAGTGAAGGTGTCACCAGATATTAGATGTTTCGCATATATATGGAATCAAGATAAAAATAAACAGGTCCCTAATAACTTCATGTTACTGACATGGAAGCTGAAATCTTCTTACAACATTTAATCCATGTTGTACGATAATTGTATTTATCATGCCAATGGAATATAAATTCGTAGAGCTACAAACTATCCAAATCAACCAGGAGTTCCTAAGAAAAATAAATTATCCAACTTTAAAAGTAACTTGGAAAGATTGAAACCATACATGCTTTGTGATGTCCTCGTGAAGGATTTTAGCCTTCTGTTCAAGCTCCACCTGCAAATAGGAGATTAAGTTTTATGGTAGTACTAAATGGAATTGGAGTTCAGCTGAATCTATAACTGGAAAACTTGAGGAACTGAGTTTGTATCTTTTTAGAAATGTAGAAGGTTAAATTAGAAGTATCAACCCTCTAATAGATCAAACATTTAATAGAGATGACACACACAATTCTAAATGGTGTCAGAGCAAGAATTTTTTATTTGATTTGAGTCTCACCACAACCCATCACTGAAAACTCCCCCCATGGCTCAGGGAATATATCCATTCCCACAGGTGAGTATAATGAAAAAACCAAATGCAAATTATATAGAAGTATTCCCTTTCTAGTAGCTCATGATTTTAAATGAAGTGATACAAACTCAAAAGCAATTTTTTTTTCAAAAAAAAGGAAATTCAAAAGGGAAGGCTATAACTTTGTCAAATGGAAAGATTTTCTAGTGGAAAAAGATATGGGGGTCTGGGAATTAAGAACCTGAAAAATCACAGTAAGGCTCTCAGAATGAAATGGCTATGGAAGTATGCAAATAACAAGCAAATGCTGTGGGGGAAGTCATTGATGCTAAGTATGAGGAGGAAGACAGGTGGATCACCAAGGAAGTAACTGCTTCATATGTTGTAGATCTATGGAGATTTGATCTCTATGGAGTGAACTCAAGAATAGCACCAAGATCTGATCTCCCGGGCTAGGCAAGAAGTGCACTGATCCACGCAATCCACTATTGAATCATGTTGTTTGGCTGATCTGCATTAGTGTTTTAGATGAACCTATTCAATGCCCAGTTATATTCTATCTTGTGACCTTCCCAATAATGCAATTCTATGTCTTATCCTTTTGGAGAAAAAGAATATTCATGTGACATGCAGATGATGGGAACACACTTTTGTTGAGGTGGCGCTGTAGAGTTTGCTTAAAAAGAAAGAAGACAACGGGTTTCAGTAAAGGCCAGCTAGCAGGCACTCTTACTTGGTGAAACCAAAACTGAGGACACTATCAAGTTCACAGAATATTTAGTACCGGGACTGGAGAACATATTCACATTACAGCGATCATTTTTCCACCAACAATCTACAATGATAAGGGAAAAGGATTAGGAGGAGAAGAAGAAGATTGAGAATTCACTTGACCACTTCAGTAGTTCTCTCTTGATCTGAGTCTTTTTTCAGAACTGGTTAAGAATTGGGTGCCACTATCCCAGACAGGATCCACCCAGGCTCTACTAGTTCCTTCCCACCAGAGGGGTCACACCATAGGACATGAAGGATACATGAATATAACAGTCGTATATTCATGTATGTTATCCGCAAGAGAGCATGTCGTATGTTGCAAACAGCATGCTGTTTGAAGAGCTGAGACTGGAGAAACTAGTTCCCACTCAAAATCCATATTACAAGCTCTAACACTATATAACAAAGAGAAATTGGGTTTTCCAGAGGCAACCAGAACTTTGCACCGAGCAGTGCCGACAGAGAGATCACTTTTTGGACAAGTCATTTATTTGCGGGTATTTTATGCTGGAAACAATAGTTAATCATACAAAGCTTGCAGTCATATAATAATATCTAGACTATGTTTCAGCGTAATGGTTATGTCAAAATGCAATCCAAGAAAACTTACAATTGTAGGCTTCTTTTGAAGCCCAGCTTTAACATTTTTTCTGAGCACATCACAATCTTCCTGAAAAACACAGAAACATGTCGAAATTCATTGAATTGAAGGGTTAACCACAAATCATGTCAAATTCTATATAGCTGATTAGCTGAAAAATCATGTCAAATTATTATAAGTAGAGTTTGAATAGACAGATGCCCTCAAAAGATGAAGTAGGTTACCTCAGAAATCTCAGCATCTGAAAGCATGGTCAAGCTAACATCTGTTGCCATATTTGAAACTTCAATTAAACTCTCGCTGTTGCACGTATCACTTGATCCAAGCTTGATCCCTGAGAACACTCCTTAAACAAGAACGATGTCAGTTTGAAAGCAAAATTGGTGGTCAAGATTAAGTTTTCAATGACAGAAAAATATTCTATATTAAGACTTGGAAGATAAGAATAAGATTATGATCATGGCCTCAATATCTCCATCCAATTTCTTGACCTGCTTGCTTTTTTCTCTTCAAAATTTACTGAGCTTCTTTAATTGATTGATTTACTTATTTCATCACGTCATATCTTGTCATTGATCTAATCCACTCTATTCACATATCAAATTTCTCTAAATACTATTTTGTTTAATAATAGTAACTTATTTTAAATTTTCTCTCTCAACCTATGGTGCTAGTCAAACTAGGTTTTCTACTCTTCTTCTTTGGGTTGGAGAGAGTAACTTGTTTAAGTTTAGCAACGATCATCCTCCATTCCGAAAAGAGTGGTATGATCCGGAATCCACTCATTTGATCCTCTACGTGTATTCTGACATCGATGTTTAACCATTTTAAAAATAATATTTACATATTTGAAAAATACATATTACTAATTACTACTAATCACAATTATTTGGTAAAATCAAACCAACTTATTTAAACATATCGTAGTCAAAGAAAGAAACAATTCGACTCGCCAAATAGTAATAGTATCATACAACATGGGCAGACAAAGTATAACAAATTCTAAAGAAGATTTATATGTTCCAAACATAATATAGAGGGTGTTAAGAATGAACTCTTCACTCAATATTAACAACACAATAATGACTAACCCAAAGGAAATTATGAAAAGATGAGTTTCAAGTTTAATTTCATGTGCTTGAACAGATTATTAATGTCGTGATAACCACAAAAGTGTAAACAAAGTTGGTTGAGAAAACATAATCATTTATTTTAGAAAAAAAATAGATGTTCTGGCAAGTTGATGTCCAATTATCTAAAAACTCAGGAATTGAAGACATGAGAATAATGCAGCATCATATTCACAGCAGTCCACCGATGGATGCTAGCAACCATTTCAAGACAAATCAAAGAATGAAATCATTTGTTAAAACAACCTGTAATTTGCATAAGCTGATGAGAGTTATGCTGCTCAGAATCACGTGGATCTAACTTGACCCGAACAAAACTTCCTATAATCTTGGTTTTAATTGACTCAGGCTGCTTGATCAACTCCATTACCAAGCTCCGCTTCAGGTAAACGAGTTTGATATTTTCAGGAATCAAGGCTGCAAATTGACTTTGTGGTGCAGTTGAATACCAAATTGAGGATATTTTGTTTTGTTCAAGGCTGTCGATGACTTTGCTTTGCGTCTTTGTTTTCTGCTGTGTACATCTTTTCATTTTAAGCTTTTTCTTCTGAGGTTCTCCATCGTTGAAATCTTCATTGTCTAAAGAAAGCTGCTCATCCTGTTTCTCACAACGTTTATCTGAATAAGAGCTAATTTGGCATATCTTCTCCTTGTCTAGTTGAGCCTTACCAGCAAGAAGTTTATTTTTGTCAATTCCTTCTTTTTCCTTTACTATCTCGTAATACTCCCTGAAAAGGCCCTCTTGTGTTTCACAATCTCTGAAGTCTACTTTTTCCTGGAAAGTAACAATCATTCATATGAGAAATGGAACAGATTACTCATTAACTAGAGGAAAAATAAAGCAAATAGGAAAGGAGATATATCAAGAAATCAAAGAAAGACTAATCTAACTGAATATTGCCAATGCGATAATAGTGATAAACATGCAAGACGTAATCTCACATACTCAAACAGAGGAAAGTAAGCTGTTAATATTGTTTGTGACACAAGAAGATCAATTGTGATAATATCCTCCCTACATTTTACTAGAATAAACTCAATATTCGGAAGCCTAGAGGAATAATAAATTCAGGAAACAACAAAATGATGATCAAACCAATACCTATGGAATACAACTAAGATTTTCTACCGCTCTTCTCTAATGTTAAACCTGTGTGAAGCCACTCCCAGAGAGAGAGTTCACTTTTTGAACTTCTATAAAATACAGTTCACCTTGAAAACTGAACAGGAAACTTTATCTTTTTTCATATATAATCTTTCACTTTTTCTGATAACAAATGAATATAGTGTTTTAAAGAGAAACCGATAGCGCATCTCATATTTTCCTGTCGTCAAACTTGTCGCCTCTCAATGCTCTTTATGGACTTGGCTTCATTTATCTCCGTCTATCATGAGTATTAAACATAATTATCTGTCAATGCTGTAAAGTGGGTGTTTGGATTGACTTATTTTTAGTGACTTTTGGCTTTTAAGTATTTTTTAGTTTTGAAAGTGTTGGGTAACACAAAAAGAGCTTAAAAGCTGAAAAAGTACAAAAAGAAGCCAAAAGTAAAAAGTTGGGGTTCCCAAACTTATGACTTTTGACTTTTAACTTATAAGTCACTTAAAGAAGTCAATCCAAACACCCCCTAACTTTCAAGCTGTTCTCCTGGGCTAGTTCAGTTAATAGTTTCCATGACAAGTTCTCTTTGGATTTGAAGATAAACATTTCCAAAATGTAAATTAATTAATCAGTACTGAACCAAAAAAATACAGTTTTCGAGTAACCATAATAATCATGCATACCCCATCAGAATCAATATTCTTGTCTTCTTCCACAAGCAATGCGAGCTTTAGGCAATTATTGCACAATCCATTCCTCCCTTTAAGATGGACAAAATCGATAAGACCAATACAGCTCGAGCATGCAGCTCTTATACAACAATAACAGTGATAATATGATTTTCCTTTGCAAATTAAGCATGTATGTCGTCCTGGAACACGGTAAAACTGATGTTACTTTTTGCACAACTGTATTTATTCTATGTAATGAAAAAGCAATACATGACCAATTAAACTAACACGACAATATAAGCCAACAATATATAAGTACTCAAACTTAAAATGTTCGGATGCAATCCACATTAAAGCCCCTTGGGGTGTGGCCTTCCCTGGAGCCTGTGTGAACATAGGAAGCTTGACACACCAGGCTATCCATTTATCAGATGTCTTTGAGTGATAAATACTTAAATATTTCAGCAACAGTTACCAGTTACCACAGACTACTATTCTCTAACATTATGGTTCATCGTTCCAAAAAGTGGTGCAGTAGCAATTTGGAGCCAAATTAAGCAATAATATTTATTCTAATATTGTTTTGTAATTGAAAGGAAGTTTTGTTCCTACATCAAACTCCAACACTCAAGAAAAACGTGATTACAATAATCATTTCTCAGTATATTACTATTTTAAGCATTTTATATTCTCTTGGCTTATATGTATTATGATATTCTTATCAAGGTTTTTAAGCATACACATGTATGATAAAGAAGTCTATCCCTAGAGAATTAAGGCTGAGGTTAAGTATGGACTTCACGGGGGTTTGGAGAGCTATTAGAAACTTATGACCCAAGTTAGAACCAAATTTACATATCAAGGTGGGGGATGGAAGGAGAAGTAGATTCTGGTGGGATGTATGGATCAAACAAATCCCCCTAAAAGACCTGTTTCTTGATCTATTTATTTTGTGCACCAATTCTGAGGCAATGATCAGTCATTGCTGGACAGAACAAGGTTGGAATCTCTATTTCAGAAGACTACTAAATGATTGGGAAATAGAGAGAGTAGCCAAATTGTTGGAGGAAGTGGGGGATTTTGCAGGCACCAATATTGCCAATGATGTTGTTAGATGGTCTCATTGTAAGGATGGTATATTCACAGTTGACGGGGTATATAAAAAGGAGTGCAACTCGCAAAGTAGCAGATACCGGAATGCATGAAAAAATGTCTGGAGGACTGCAGCACCAACAAAAGTTAAGTGCTTTACTTGGTTGGTCATTAAAAAGGCATGCTTGACACATGAAGTCTTGAGGAAGAAAAGAAAGATCATACTTCCTTGGTGCTCTTTATGTGGGAAGACAGGGGAAACTAATAGTCACCTATTCTTACATTGTACTTTCACAACACAAATATGGTCCGTGTTTCTCAACTTTTCAAAAGTGAAATGGACTATGCCAAAGCATACTGCTGATTTACTTAGTTGTTGGATCAGGAGAGGAGGTAGCAAGAGACAGAAGCCCTGGTGGAATTTGATTCCACATTGCATCTGGTGGCCAGTGTGGAAGGAGAGGAATAGTAGGAATTTTGAAGATATATCCAATTCCATTCACAAGGTAAAATGGAATTGCATTGTATCTCTATATTTTTTGTGTAAAGAGATAGGATTAGAAGATTCGGATCAACTTTTAGAATTCTTAGGATCCTTGTAAGTATTATGCTTTTTGTTCTTTTTTGATTTTCTAAAGGTCCCCAGCATATCCTTAATGCTGAAGAATACAATGTTACCAATTCTCAAAAAAAAAAAAGTATGGACTTCAAACTTGTATCTACATATTAGGTTATATTTGTTAAAGAATAAGTCTATTATGAGCTTAACAATTTTCTTATCATAATTTATTTACACAATGAGAATATCATTCCTCAAGTAGTTTAAATTTAAGGGAATTAAATAACCATTAATCATACTTGCCCATCATGAAATAGGGCTAGCCGCCAGGATCCAATACCACATACTTCTAATCTTCTTTTTAGTTCCTTTATATTTTCCTTTTGCCTTGGGCAACAAATGTAAATCTAAACTACACAAAGGAATAAAGAAAATACTGGCTCTAGCAAAGAACTGCCTACATATGGAGAAATGTGAGACCCTCAGAAATTGCCTAGAAAATTACTCATTCCATTTGTGCCAAGACATTATATTCGAGTTGGAATATGCAAATTATTTATTGAGCTTGCATGCATGCATCCTTAAAGTATATGCTTTAAAACAATGGAGCATTTTTTTGTAAATTACTTGTAGCTAGACATTAAAAGCTATGTGTGTGAGGGGGGGGGGGGGGGGGNNNNCTTTCACGATCTTGTTTTCCTCATCACTCAAAATGAACAAAAGCTTTTCATATGCCATCAGCACAACTAAATCTATTCAAGTGCTTGTGCAAACTTTCTTCTTAGACTGGAATAGATTCACAATCAATTCTGAAGCAAACTTTCCCTCTTCCACATATGATGTATTTTCTTAATTTGACTTATGGCGTTGTAACTAAGAGAAGAGTCTATAAGATCAGTTGGTTAGTATTTGTTTTTGAGAATCTGGTCCCACAAAACATTTAATGTTGTATAAAATACATAGAACTATCTGCTGAATGAAAATACACTCCAGTTTGGGACTGAACAAAAATGGAAGCAAAACTTTCTTTTTTGGAACCTAAAAAAGTATATACTAGTATTGAGCAATATGCAAAATCATTTAAAGGGCTAGCATAAATTCATAGTAAAATGTCCATTTTTCTTTTATCAAGTTTTAAGAAATATATTCATTTACAAAGGGAAAGGGCTCCCACATACAAGAAGTAGACAAAAAAATAGAGATCCATAGTGAAATGTTCACTAAAATTCTATTTCTCTCTCTCTTCCCCTCTCTCTCCTATTTTGTACTGCATATCAATCACCTAAAATTCTGACAACTATACTCCAAAGATTTTCTTCAAAATATTTTAATACTTAGTACTAGAAATCCTATACTCACTTGTGGG
Source organism: Solanum stenotomum (assembly GCF_019186545.1). Lineage (NCBI taxonomy): Eukaryota > Viridiplantae > Streptophyta > Magnoliopsida > Solanales > Solanaceae > Solanum > Solanum stenotomum. The sequence goes on from NC_064282.1 coordinate 8,300,371, forward strand.
ATTACACTGCAGCTCCTAGCCGCTAGGCCATCTCTTTGGAGATTTGTTGGAGATCATTAACTAAAGCAATTGCGAGGTACTATATATACACATGCTCTCAACAGTCTTTTCTCACAACGTAATAAGTGACATCTCAAATGAGGATGGGAAAGTTGGACTCTTCTTGGATAATTCTTTCTAAAATAGAGGAGATGGAGTAAACATGAGACAACATTTTCTCATTCTCTGTAAGGAACATAGAACATCAGGAAGGATTTGCTTCTCCGGTAAGCTATCAACACAGGGTCCCACCAGCATACATACCAGGAACTGCTGCAGTTGAGATCAATCCAGTGGTTCATAAATTTAATGAAGAAAAAAAAAAGATGATTTATAATGAGTAACATTTTAAAATCAACATTTTAGTATTGGCCAATCAAGAACTCACACATCCAAAAGTTGAAAGTAGCGGAAATGAGGATGATGTGATGGATATATGGGCATACTAGGAAAGATAGGATTAGAAATGAGGATATTCGTGGACAAGGTGCAAGTGGTCCCTGTGGTGGACAAGATGATGGAGGCGAGGCTGAAATGGTTTGAACATGTGAAGAGAAAATGATCAAATGTCCTAGTGAGAAGGTGTGAGAATGTTGAATAAGTTGGTTCTAAGGAGAAAATCGAGATAAACCGAAGAAGTATTAGAGAGAGGTGATTAGATAGGACTGCACAACTGCAGCTTACCGAGGACATGACCTTAGATAGGAGAATATGAAGGTCGAGGAATAGGGTAGAAAGTAGTAGATAGTCGAGGTGTCTAGTTTTCCCTATCAGTATTATTGTTGTTACTCTTGTACCATCTTATTCTTCGATTTATTTTACCTATTGTTTTTTTTTTTTGATACCGAGAAATCCATTTGTGACCCGCCCTTTGGACCAATCATAGCCTTCTAAACTCGGTGGATAATGGGCCCGCCCCTCTACCCTTCTTCACTTAAATACCGGGCTTAGCTTTACATGGTGTGGGGCTTGAACCTGCGACCTAAGCCACAAATCCTGCACCTTTTGCCACTTGAGCTAGGCCTTGGGGGCTATTTTACCTATTGTTTTTATTACCTTTTGTTTAGGTTATCATATTATTTGTTATTGTTACTATTCTTTTCTCCATTATTTTCAACATGGCTTCTTCACTACAAATTTTTTTTAAAAATTGGTAATGAACTTCTTCACTACTATTTCCTTTTCATTTTTTTTAATGTGTTACTTATGCCTGGGGTCCTTTAGAAACAACCTCTCTACCTTCACAAGGATAGGGGAAGGTTATGCACAATTGTACACACTACCCTTTCCAAACTCCACCCACTTGTCTATACAGGGTATGTTGTTAATTTTAGTGCATAACTGGCAAGTTGATTAAGATTTTAAATGTGACATCCAACCATCAAAAGAATTCATTGAGGCAAGATAGGAGTGTAAAATTAACTTTATCCCTAAAGCAGCTAAAGTGACATGAAGGAGGATTTCAACAACTACTCGATGCCGTACTGTTATAAACTATGGGAGGAATCATTTGGCCTTCTTGGAAGCTTATTCTTTAACAAGAAGTATATACATGCAAAACAAAAATAAATAAAAAAATAACAACCTTCCAAGTTACAACTACTTTCCAAACACTCAAACCACTGGAAACCTTGTTTGTCAAAGTGGCAGTTTTGTAATTCCTTATACCTGACAGATGGTATCATGGGACTTCGACTACTGTATAACTTAGCGTCCTCCCTTTAATAGTACCTTTTTATCAAAGAAAGTTATTTTGATTCATCCAAGTAAAAGGGTAAGCAACACCTAGTACAGTGTATGCAACTGCAAGGTTATTAAGCAAGTTAGCAGTCCATGTCCATGTTCATTCTAGTATACGTGGAGAAATAGCAAAGACAATTTTTTTTCCAGTGAATTATTTTGAAAAATTTCAATATAACAGAAACTCAAAATTCAATTGCCTTTTTCACTCAATATAAACTAAGTTTTGTCATGCTTAACTTTGGTTAGTCAAAATCGATAAACTAGCAAAAGGAAAAACACTCCCAGACAAAACAAAAGGACAAAGAGTAAATTTAGAAATATTAAATTTGCTTGACGAAAGATGAATTAAGAGGCTTGCCACATATCCAAGGTTCATCACTTGTCAAAACTGAGTCCTCTACGCCCGCACATTTAGGGTGATAAGCTTTCAAACATCCCCTGCAAAGTTGAAAATATATTGTTTAGTAGAAGTCCATGTAGAGAAAGAATCACCAAGTAAAAATAACTGGAACACCTAATGAATACCATTGCAGAGTACCTAGCCAAAAGAAAAAAAGCTAACCCAAACAAAGACTACCTAGCTAATTGCTAGGCCATATAGTGCTTATAGCAAATTTTTTTTGAAGCTTTTAACCAAAATTGTAAACATAAGAGCGGTGCTCATCTCAAAAGATGAAAGACCAGAAAGTAGAGCGTGAGGTTAAGGAATTATAGAATTTTTTTTGTGCTTCATATAAGTCAAGTTGACATCAGTGAATCTACAACCTTTTTCCTCCATAGAAGTAAAGTTGACAGTAGCGGGGATCTATAGACTTTGTGTTCCATAGAAGTAAAGTTGACACGTTCCTAATAAGGATATCCCAGCTGGAAACTGACTGTTCACTTTTTTTTATGATGACCGTGGTGTTCGGGCTAGTATTAGCACACCTCAACTAGTTTCATAGGATACCTGCCACCTCCCACCAACAATAGATACCAGGTATCTCTATCCACCAAGGGTAGGACAAATGGAAAGAATCACAGTGTTTTTTGTCTCCGCTGAAATTTGAACCTGAGACTTCATGACTTTCAACCACTTCATTGACTACTAGGTCACACCCTTGGGTGCAAGCTGTATCTATTTTCTTATATACATTATTATATTTTTAGGATTATGAGGAGCCATCTAACAATGTTTGCATGCAAGCTTGCTTTTATCCAAGAATTTTCTGTGTTATCAAACAAGAAAATAACCTTTCCCCAAAAAGCCAACAGTAGTTGTTACTCCATCCTTTCTTTTTTTACTTGTCCACCTTAAGAAATAACGATTGACATGATATCACAATATCCGCATTAATTGATATTCAGTCTTAGAGTTTGTGAAATGATTTAGAGGTAATTAATGTTAAGGGTAAAATTTGCATGGCCCTTACGAAATAATGATTGACATTAATATTTTACCACAATACCAATATTAATTGATATTTAGTCTTAGGTCGTGGGAAATGATTTGGAGAATAAGTAATTGATGTTAAGAAAAACATGAAAGAAGTATGTTTTTCTCTTAATAGGCTAAAAGTAAAAAGTTAAGCAAAAAATATTTTTAGTATAGCGCATAAGTAAAAGTGAACAGAGAGAGTACACATGGGAAAAAGAACAAAATACAAGTTTTTTTTTTTAATAAACAAGAAATTTTGAAGAGTTGGCTAAAACCAGCACTTACAGATGACCAATCATTGGAGAAACTAAACTTAAGACCTCAAAACACATTTATGGTACTTTTTGGGGGTATTGTATCCATTGTTCACAACAAATAAATGAATGGACAACATGTGTCCTTTTAACCATCATTTATAACTGAGTTAAATTGCTTATTTTGATATATGTCAGAACCATGAAAATATTCTATAGCATATATGTAAATATAGTAGGTGGTTTGATTTACTCTTAGATTTACTCCTATCTAATTAGGTATTGATTTCCTCTTTTTAGGACATGTACACTTAGCTATTTAAACCCCAATAGCTTGTGGAAATAACCAAGTTGAGTACTCTAACAAACTCTTGTTTTCTCATATGGTACCAACACCTTATATAATTAGAAAGCAAGAATAAAATAAGAGTACAAAATTGCTGATCATTTTTCCAGCAAAACCTCCACTGTTCCGTGATTCCGAAACTATCCAGAGATATTGTGCATATACTAGTACAACCATTATAATCAGAATCCTCGCGTGTGGTGTTCTCCACCCACTTTTCCAGCATATTCCTCTTTTCCAGTAGGTTCGCCACAAAAATACGACCCTATTCATTAAATATTTTTCCCGATTCCGATGATTTTCCGACAGTCAAATATATTTTTATGGTGAGACAGCAAGCAGTTTATAAGATCTATTCTTCAAGTTCTTTTCAAAAATTTAATTTTTTTGGACACAAAAAGATTTGTTTCCATGTCTCTCGGATCTGATATGTTTAATACTAAATCCATGGGCTCCATAAGCTGAATCCACTGGTTATCCAACCAATCAACTGTTCTCTTTGCCTAAGGTAGAATACACTGACTTTCTTTGGTATTGAGCGAGTAAGTAGCCATCTTCATCAACAGCTTCTGTTGCCCAGATTGATAATCGTGTTAATCATGTTAATAGTGTTGTTTGTATCTTACTGTCCACCACACTTGGCCATTGGATCATGGACTTAAGCGCTTCAGATAACATTTCTGGTAACAAATCTTTATTGTCTAATATTACTTGCTCTCAGTCCCTTCCCACTATTATGTTAGCTAATGGTTCCCAGACTATGGCAACCGGAGTTGGTCAAGACAATCCCTTACCCACCTTGACTCTAAATAATGGTTGTCCCTTTAGCCTCTTGTCAATAAGTCGTTTGGCTGAGGCATTAAATTCTACACATAATCAGATGTTTAAAAACAAAGAATCTTAATCATTTAATCTACAGATCTACAGACAAGAATCATCCAGATGTGCATTCAAATTCAGACGTCTTAATCTTAATGAAAACAAATGAGGCTTCGGTCTTTGACTCTCTAGATTGAATTCACAGACGATTGGGACACCTTAGTTTATCCAAACTTAAAAAATTAATACCTAGTTTGTCAAAGTTATCGAAGTTAGATTGTGAGTCATGTGTATTAAGGTGTTAAGGTGTGTATTACTACACCTATGAATTTCTAGGTATTAGTAACACAATGGGTTTAATCAGTGTTCTTAAAGGCGAGCGCCTCTCGCCTTTGGCGACAAGGCGAGGCGAGGCGAGGGGTTTGCGCCTATTTCAGGCAAGGCGTGGCGAGATCAAAAAGGCGAGCCAAGGCGAGGGGTGACGTGGAATTGGCGATGCAATAGGCGTCGCCTTTTTCTTCTTTTTTTTTTAGAAGTCTGAATTTTAATAATTAAAAAGCCAAATAATCAAATTAGGGTTTTTTTTGGGTATTTTTTCAAACTTATGACGCGACTGCTGCTCCTTATTTCGCGACCGGAGACTTGAAATCAATCCCTCGACTGGAATTAGAGTTCGCGACTGCTGCTGCTGCGATTGGAAACTTGAAGTCGACTGTCGCGACTGCTGCTGCTGCGAGTTCGCGTCTACTGCTGCTGCTCAGCTTGAAAAAGTACAGAGAAGAAGAAGAGGAGGAGTTTTTTCTTGAAAAGTACAGTAAAGTACAGAGAAGAAGAGAGAAGAAGACGTGGAGGAGTTTTTTCTTGAAAAGTAAAGGAAGTTCACAGCTTTCTTATCTTTTTTCAAAAAGTAGAGTCTTTTCAACTTTTCTTGAAAAAGAAAACTAGAGACAAAGAGTTTCTCTAGATAAGTGTGTCCTTTTTTATTTATAAAATAAATTATACTTTTAATATTTATTATATTTTCTCTCTTCTTTAACAATTATACTCCTCTTATTTTGTATGTAATTATATCAAAATATGCAATTCATTATTATATATATTTCATAAATATTTTTAGTAATATTTTATTTTATATATATATATATATCCACTTATTTGGTATTAATTGGCGCCTCGATTCAAAAAGGCGAGCGCCTCGCCTCGCCGCGTGGCGAGGCAGGCCCTTGTTGCCTCTCGCCGTCCAAAACACTGGGTTTAATGCATGCATTAACATAGTTAAAGATCCAATTATCCCTAAAAACTATTTTTACATCTTTTTCACCATAATTGTGAAGATATTTTTGTAAATAAATATCTAGAAATAATCTATGTATAATTAATCTATTTCTTAATCTATAGAAATAATATAATTACTTCTTAATCTATAGAAATAATATAATTATTTCTTAATCTATAGAAATAATATAATTATTTCTAAATCTATTGAAATAATATAATTATTTCTTATCCAAACAATGTATAGGAAATAATCTATGTATAATTAATGCAAACATAACTAATACAAGCATTACTAATATACTCTATTTAGCATTATTTTTATACACTCTACCAAACAACCCCTTACTTTCATTGTTGATTACTCAAGGTGCACTTGTATGTTCTTAATGAAAGATCATTTTGAATTATTTTCCATTTTCAAACTTTTTGTGCTAAATAAAAAAACCAATTTAGTGTTTCTATTAGCACCTTTCGCAGTGATAATGCATGTGAATATTTCTAATCTCAATTTAAAAAAATTATTTCTTCCTATGGAATTTTTCATAAAAAACCTCATCCTTAGAGTACACAACAAAACTGGGTCGCTGAGAGAGAAAATAGGGAAATTGTTGAGACTGCATGCACTCATCTCATTCAAGCAAATGTTCCATTGCGCTTTAGAGGGAATGTAGTGCTCACCTTTGGTTATCCAACCGTATGCCTTCAATTGCTATTCAAAATCAAGTTCGACACTCTATTTTGTTTCACCAGTCAACCTTATTCTCTTTTCCACCACGCATCTTTGGGAGCACATATTTTGTCCATATACTCGCTCCAAGAATAGACAAATTAGCTCCCTTACTCTTAAAAGTGTTTTTCCTAGGTATTCAAGGGTATTGAAAGGATATCGATGTTGCTCACCTGACCTCTAGCAATACCTTATGTTTGTTGATGTTTTTTGAAGTTCAACCCTACTTTACATCTTTTTTTGTTGAATAATTAGGCATTTATGAGGTTCTACTAGTTCTATCTTTAAGGGATACCGCCACAGTCTATCCTTCTATGTCATCATCTATAACCCCATCTTTCTCCCTGCACCTCTACTACTATTGACCTATCATTATTGTCCGTGCACATATGATTCTTGCCCGCCACCGGAATCCTTGCCTACTAAGGACTGGTCTATACCGAGTTCTTTTATTGTCATTCGTAAAGGTAATTGCTCTACTCATAATCTCACCCTATACTTGTTTAGGCTATCATCGTTTATCACCGGCCTATTCTGCCTTTGCATCATCACTATCAATTGTGGCTACTCCTAAGACTATAGGTAAAACCTTTTGTCATTCATGCTGGTAACAAGCTATGATTGAGGAGATGTTTGCCTTACACTCTAGTGGTACTTGGGAGCCTGTACCTCCAGATGAATCAACAATTGGTTGTCATTGGGCATATACAATGAAGGTTGGCCTATGGATAGATTGATCACCTAAAAGTGGCCAAGGGTTATACACAGATTTTTGGTCTTGACTATTGCGATACCTTTTCTTCTGTGACCAAGATTGCTTTAGTCCATCTCTTTTTATCCATAGTGGTTGTGCATCATTAGTCTCTCTATTAATTGGATAATAAAAATGTTTTTCTTTATGGAGATCTCAAAGATGAGGTATATATAGAGCAACCATTTGATTTTGTTACTCGAAGGAAGTCTAGTAACATGGTGTGCAGACTACGACGAGCCCTTTATGGCTTGAAGCAATCTCCTCAAGCATGGTTTGGGAAGTTAGCATAGTTATTGGGGAGTTTGGCATAGTACGAAGTGTAGCTGATCATTATGTGCTTTATTGTCACTCTGCTCCAGGTTTGTGCATGATTGGTAGTGTATGTTGATGGCATACTTATCACAGGTAATAATGAGGAAATTACTGAATTGAAACATCACCCTTTCCAACACCTTCATACTAAGGATTTTGGTCGATTGAGGTACTTCTGGGGCATTGAGGTTGCTCAATCCAAATCAAAAATTGCCTTTTCACAAAGGAAGCATGCACTTGATAGTCTTGGAGAGAAAAGGATGACATATTGTAGCCCCATTAATTCTCTAATGGATTCAAATGTTAAGGGAAGCCTCTTAGCGATCCTAAAATATATATAAGGCAAGTAGGAAGGTTGAATTATCTTAGTGACTCGACCTAATATTACCTTTCCTATTAATGTTGTAGGTCGGTTCTTAAATTCTCCTTGTAGTCACTAGAATGCAATTATTCACATCATTCGAAACATAAAATTTGGTCCATGGAAAGAATTACTTTCTGAAGGCCGAGGACATGAGAAAATTGTTGGATATTCAAATTCAGATTGAGCAAGTTCCCCTTTGACAGACGATCCACTTCTGGATATTGTGTTCTAGTCGGGGAAAATTTGGTGTCTTGGAAAAGTAAGAAATATATGTGGTTGCTAGCTCTAGCCTCTGTAGAAGTGGAATATCGTGCCATGATAGTGGCAACATTTGAACTCATATGAATCAAGCAACTATAGAAAGAGTTAGACATTTGGAGATACAAATGGAATGGAACTTGTGTGTGATTATGAAGCTACACTTCACATTGCATCAAATACAGTGTTTTACGAGAGGGCCAAACACATAGATATTGATTGCCATTTTTCGGTGAAAAGGTACACTTAGGAGACATCGTCACATGGTTCGTGCGGTCAAATAATCAACTTGCATACACATTCACCAAGTCCCTAGCCGGTCCCAAAACGAGTTATGCATTTAACAAGTTTGGTACATATAATTTAGATGTACCAGCTTAAGAGGGAGTGTTAGAATCCTAGGAATATTCTATAGCATATATGTAAATATAGTAGATGGCTTGATTTACTCCTATTTTAATTAGGTATTGATTTATATTGATTTCCTTTCCTTTTTAGGACATGTAAACTTAGTTCTTTAAACCCCATAGCTTGTGGGAATAATCAAGCTAAGTTCTCTCACAAACTCTTGTTTTCTCACCATATACAATCAGGTACTGTAATATTTTATCCAAGAACCTAGGGTTCTGAGAAAGATAATTTTTCCACACAAATCGACCACCAAGAAGAGGGGCAATTTTTAAAGATGGAACATGTGTTCTTTTCAAGCCAGAAAAAAAAAATAAAGCTTCCAAACGATGTCTACGTTTTCATCCAGAAAGCAAAGCCCGAAAAGAAAAGAAAAATGTAGTTTTTATATTCAGACAAGCTCGGGAGTATCTCCGTTTGTTCAAAATAAATTGGTATTTTTAACCAAAGGACTTGCCCATAATCGGACAAGAGGAGTTGCTCGGATGGTAAGAGTACCCTCCACCTCCAAGTCAGTAAAAAAAAAAGACTTACCCATTATCACAAATCATGAGCTCTCCTCCATCTTTACATTGAAAACACCAATCTTCTGCAATTTCATTTTTGTTGAAAATCCTCCTGCTGCTGTTCTCCGCCATTTATAGCAGAAGGGTTTCTTGAAAATAAATTACCAGATGCCTGCTTCACTGTAATCAAGAAAAGCACCTTATTTAGTTCAGATAATCAAGACTAAAATGCAGATATGGCAATTCTTAGGGTATATCTTTTTCCCTTTTAGAAAAAAATCAGTAGAAAAATTATACACACTAACTGATAAAGAAAATCAAAGCTTGATTAGCCCAAAAAATGAAATACCCATGAGCAAAACATACAAGAAAAGAAGGCTCTCTTACCACAAAATTCTAAAAAATCCCAAAAATCATAACAAAAATTATAGATTTCAAACCCTTATGGCACCCATTAACCTAAAACAGCGAATGCCGTTTTAATCAATTGAAAGAAGTCCACAAAAAAGAAGATTTATTTGACTGAAAAAACAGATCTACGGGAAAAGTTAGTACCTTCTTCAACAGAAAGCTTGAAACTTTTGCTCATCAACAACATCAACAATTGAAGAGAAAATTGGGGGTTAAAAAATAAGAGAGATTTTCTGAATAGGCTTTTCAATAGAAGAGAGTCCTGTTAGAGAAAGTTCTATTTCTTGGGTTCTAGAGGAATCTATTCTTGGATTAAAGGTATGAGTTACATGTGAATTGCTAAATTATAACATTTAAATTATTCTTTAATATTTAAATTATAAAATATTGTTATTATTCCTAAACTATAATACTTTCTATCTAACATATCCTGCAATGCCAAATAACCTAATTTATCCTTTGACCTTTAATTTGTCAATAGACATATTCTTGGATTCCTAAACTTATCCTTTATCTTTCATCAAATGTAGGGCAATGACGAAAAGAAAAAAGATGGTGAAGACATGGACGAAGAACAAGAGGATAAGATTGAAGAGGAAGATAATAATTTAGTGATGACGGAGATTGCAATCAAGTATGTGGAAAATCCCTCTGCTTCCCTAACATGACAGCCATATTTAAGGAACTTGAAATCAGAATACTTTGTGTTCCTCTAGATTGAATTATACTTGCATTGCTTGCCAATTGTTTGTATACATAGATCAACATCATTAAGTGACACTCTCTATAAAGTATGTATTGAGCTTATGTCTATTGAAACTCTTGAACAATTGTACAGAATCTTTATGATTACGATGAAGACGACTACAACATGAATGAAGATAATAATGGTACGGTCCAATTTGCAGTTTCTTTTCTTTCTTCTTTTATTTGATGCAGCGGTATTTGTTACTTCTTATTTCCCTTTTGCAATGCCTATGGATCAATACTAAACAACTTGTGTTGCAAATGAAGCCATGTATTGAAGGTTGCTTGGTGGAGTGGTCTGTGCATGCCTTTGGAAATTTTTCGCAAAGATGGAATTCTTTAATCACTATTATTGGACTTCTACAAAGCTCGTAGGCCTAGTAAATTAGCAACAACTACTTAATTTTGGGCAATCAAAAAAGAATAGTTTCTTGTTGTGTCATAGGGATTATCAATAGATCAACGACCTATATAGTAATTTAAAGACTTTTTCTGTGTAATATGGATGCTCCATTTGTAGTTATACATATTTATTTAAAATAGATTTCGGTTGATAAAACTTATGCATATCGGGTGTTTATATCAAGTCAATAGATGTACACATGTATTTGTATATAGAGTTATTTCACTTAATCATATATATATATATATATAGTATGACACCCTAATTTAGGATAAGAAGTCTCACATCGGTAAAGCACACGAGAAATGTTGGGTATATAAGTGAGCAGGCCTTACACACTAGTGACACATTTTAAAGCAGTATGGGTCTAGACCCACATTGCGACAATATCACTAGTGGACTGGGCCGTTACAAATGCTATCACAGTCACGTCTGTGTTAGCCTTGTCAATATGGACCAGTTAAAAAGACAGCAAACCTCAGTGCTGAACCTAGGCAAATCCCATGCGGCGGAGCAAACCTCACCGAGGAAGCTGAGTTCATAAGAGGGGGTGTCACATACACTCCAACTTAGGATAGATGTTGGATAAATAAATAAGCAGGTCTTACACACTAGTGACACATTTTTAAGTCGTATGAGTCTAGGTCTACAACGGACAATATCACTAGCGGTTGGGCCGTTACATATGTACATATATTTCTCTATTATATAAGAGCGAATTTGAGGAGTTTAGGGTCAGTTGATCAATTAACCAATTTTTCCTTCTCCTCAAATTTCTTCTATTTATATTTAGTATTTCTTCATTTATTTTTATTTTTAGTATATTATGTATTTAAAAATTACGTAAAATTAATATTATTATTTATTTTAATTCCCTTTTTAGTTATTATGCATTAAAAGATTACGAAAACATAATACTATAAATTACAATAGTTAACAACTTAAAAATTGATTAACTCTCGAAATTTCACCCGTACCACATAAATAAAAGAGTGAATAGATGAGCTAAGGGTCAGTCAGTGAATTGGTCGATTTGCCTTTCTCCTTCAATTTCCTCTATTTATATTTAGTTCTTTCTCTGTTTTAATTTATTTGTCTTACTAGTACGCTATGTATTTTAAAAATTATGAAAAAAACAATATTGTAAATCACAATAATCAACAACTTGAAATATTTAGAAGCACATAGAAATTTAGTTGACTCTCAAAATTTCACTTATGCCACATAAGTTTGGACCGAGGGAGTAACATATATTATTTGAAAATTATGCTGAAAATATTATAAATCACAATAATTAACTATTTAAAATATTTTTAAAATATACTAAAAAATTGATCAACTTTTGAAATTTCGCGTATTCCACATAAATTGAGACAGAAGGGGTAGCATATATTATTTGAAAGTTACGTTAACTAAGAGTTCCATAAATCGCAATACTTAATAACTTAAAATATGTTTTAAAATATGTTAAATATTGATTAACTCTCAAAATTTTACATGTGCCACATAAATCACAATAATTAACAACTTCAAATATTTAAACAAATATATTAAAAAATTTGATCAACTCGCAGAACTTCAGATGTGCCACATAAATCACAGTAATTAACAACTTCAAATATTTAAGGGAAAAGGGTTCGAAATATATCCAAACTTTGACCAAAATTGCTATAACAATCCCAAACTTTGGGTAGGACCTATTACCCCCTGCACTATTTAAATGTGTCCATGTGGACATCATAAATATTGCATCATTATAAATAGTAACTTGTCCAGCTGGACACTTATATATTTCTAAAATACATTATTAAATAGTGCAAGGGTAATAGGTCTTACCCAAAGTTTGGGATTGTTACAACAATTTCGGTCAAAGTTCGAATATATATTCTAGACCTTTTCCCAATATTTAAAAAAATATTTAAAGAAATTAATTAACTCTCAAAACTTAACTGTGCCACAGATATTACTTGAAAAGTACGTTAAAAATATTATAAAAATAATTAACAACAAAAATATTTAAAAACTTAGTTGCCTCTCCTAATTCTAGTTGTCACATAGAGTAAAACAAATAAAGTAATATATATTGGGCCCGGGCTTTTGTATCTAGTATATATATATATATATATATATATATATATATATTCACTTCATTAAATCACTTAATCATAGTTAGTTGATATGGTTTGGTGCCAGTTTGGGTTTTTTGAGCTTCTGGTCAGTGTACATATGATGTCATTGAAGATACAAAGTTATTCAATCATCTGCTTACTTAAACTTAATAGACGAGGTATTAGTAAGTTCACCTATTGCCATCAAAGCTATTGGATTTAAACGATATGGAGTATCGGTGTGCCTCTTTACAAGGGTGATCAATAAAGTATATCAAAATACCTTACAGTTGAATATTATTAAACTTAGCTTGCACATTAGATGTAACATGACTCATCAGGAGTGACTTCCTTTTATTCACTATGTGCTGGTTGAGCAGTATTATGCTCTCCTCTGTCGCTAGACCTACTTGTCTGGATCCTCAGTTGCAACACTAGATTTTCATCCTTTTACCAACCCTTGCTATTATTTTTTTAACATGAAAGAACTTAGACAGAGAATGCCGAGATCAGTTGGAGAATACTAGTATATAGGATATTTCTGGCTATCTGATCAGACAGAAAGATAGATGTAATCTGATCCTTGTATGTATTCTTAAAAGGAATGCATGATGCTTTGAAGATAAATCGAGATGAATTGCGCTCTTTCAAAGAGAAATTTTAGGTGTGTTTCTATAAACATTCGGTGATAGTTCAGGTAGGAAATTTTCACACTTCAGATATGGAACTCGAAAAAACTGGAATACTTTAGGTATGTTTTTGACCCTCACTCGTAAGAATATTAGTTTAGATCATTACCCAGAAAAAAAGTTATCCCAATTTAGTGACCTTAAAAAGATAACCAAGGCATAGAGTACCATAACTATTTAATTGCTGACAAACACAAAATTGAATTACAAAGGAAGTAATTAGTGTTGGCAAATAACATCTCAAATCAATAACAGAGAGGGAAGATTAAGGTGCAAATGCTACACCCTTAAACACAAGATTAAATAGCATGTTTCCTGAGAAAAATAATAACCCCAAGGGCAATTCTTCAGATTTTACTACACCGCCACTATGTGATAGCAATAAACAATTCATCTTTCATGATATCTAGCATATCATGATTTGATTATATGCTATATTTGGAGATCATATTGGTGCAAGGATTAAATTTAAATTGAAAGATTGCACTTACTGGGTATCATCTCCTTCATATTTTCGCAAAAAACTCCCCAGAAGAAGAACACAACTAACTCTGTTTTCGAAATACCCTTCGAGCATCCACCAAATCATTCTTCAAATAACCAAGCTCTTCTCATAAAATTGCATTCCCAATATACATATTCGACAATGCCATTCCTCAAATCTTGAAGAACACACCATAAATTCGCAACCCAAAACCCTACTGACCATATTTTTCCTTGATCTCAAACACTGCATAATTCTTCTACTGTAAAAACAATACTTTCCAACACTTTTTCTCGGAATAATTGCTGGGCAATTGTAATCGTCGGAGAAGAAAACAAATAGACAAATTAAAAATAAAAAGGGCTTATATATCCTCTAACTATTTAAAATTGGTAAATTTTACCCATTATTATGTTTTTAGTTCAAAAACATCCTCACCGTTACCTATTTGGCTTAAAAATTCCTTCCAACTATCGAAATCTTTAAAATGTTACTCTAATAACACAATGTATTAAGATAGTATTAAATTTGATTTATCTTATGATATAAATTTTAGAGAGTTAGTAAACTAAATTCATTATTATTAATGTAGAGAAATAAAGTTTAAATAACAATTTTAGAAAAAAATATGTCAGATCATCATAATCGAATATATATAAAAAAAAAAAATAGAAGGAGAAAGAAGAACTTTATATATCATTGTTTTTGTTGTTAAAATGGAAAATGTTTGTATTCATTATTTTTTGATATGTTATTATGTGATTCATGTATTGACCTCCTTATTCGTATTTAAAAAAGTTTTTTTTGTAGATATATTATTTAAAAATGAATCTTTAATGACATGACATGTCAATTACGAGGGAAAGAGAATTTTGGAGTGTTAAATATTTTTGGAGGAAAATAATAATAATTGAGTAATATTTTTGTCTTAAATAAAACAAAGATGATATTTGAAAGCAATTATTAAAACCTGAATGAACCATTTAAAAAATTAACTTATATATTATGTATTTGAGAGCAAAAATTGTTAGAACTTGTTTACACTTTATTGCATCATTTTGTATTTTACAATATTATGGACTTAGATCAAAATAAGAAAGACTAGCCTAATTATTATGTTTTTATTTAATCAACTATTATCTTATCAATAAAAGTTCTCATAAAGCCTTATACATAGTAATATGAAGCATGACTCGAACTAGTGTTAAAAGTAGGAGAAATTAATTTTATTAATAATTTTTACATGTTGTTATAGTTCCAACAATTATAATTATTGCTCAAATTGAAATTCTTACAATATGTTTGTGATTCAAAATTGTTTTAATATGCATTCTATAACAATTGATATGAAGTACACGTATAACAACGTGATAAAAAAACATTACCTTAAAAATTTTAAATTACTTATATTTTATCATTAGTCTAGTTTTTTTTTTTTGTAATTTATCAAGTTTAGAAATTCCCTTTTTAGTGATCGACATGTCAAAATTGGGTCTTTTGGAAAAGCTGGATCAAAAGCCTAAGGTTAAAAACCTCTTCTAAAATATTTCCTTAAAGGTATTTTCACTCTAAATGCTTCGGGCAATGATGAGAAGAAGAAGAATTTATTAGGTGTTTGGTAGGATGGAAAACCTTTTTTTGAAAGAAAATATCTTTTCTAGAAAAAATAATTGATTTCTTAATTATTTTCTTGTATTTGAAATATAATTAAAATATATTATCGTAAAAGTATTTGTATATATCTAAGACAAACATATGAGGATAAGGTGGGGATAAGGTAAAGGGGGAGAATATGCATAACACAGGGAGATAAGTTGCATTAAGTTGAAAAGAGTACACCATATACCCTTGATCCATTCTCATGAATCATCATATGATATAGGGTAAGAGCAAATGCAACTTCAAAATGCCTTCACCAGGCTTTCTTGAAACAACTAGAGCAGTCTGAAAAAAGTCTTAACTGGCTGTAATACAAATTACAAAGCTAGAACTGAATAGTCTTTGTAGCAACTAAAATCAAAATACCAAAGTAAAACCTCCAACAGATAGAAGCATCTTCCCTCCATTAGAGACGGGCTACTAACGTTCTCCAAGAAAGGTTTGACAACACCAATTCGACCAAGGAAGGAGAAGATGGGGAGTTGCACATAACATCATTACATCTACTAACAACCAGAGCAAGATGCTCCATCTTCCTGTTCAGATTTGAATGGCGCTACCTCCTCTGGAATCACTACAGGATTAGTCAACAGCTTAAATGATAGGTACCAAGGTTGCTGTAGGATGTGTCTTTTCTCCAGAGACTGCGTAAGTGTAAACACCAAGTGGGTTAAGGAAACACTTCTCTTTCTTTGCAGAATGGACCAGGATGAAGAACAACGAGACAACAGTACACACAAACAAAATTAGGGCATGAAGGATGAGATGATAAAATTGGTGTACCAAGAAAGTCATGCTGGTGACCAAACACAAAAGCTAACTACCGAATCTGAGCTAAATTTCCATCCTTGGGACTGGTTTGGTGTTCTGTCAAATACTATTAATTAAGTCACCAAAAAGAAAAACAAAAAAAAGGATATTGATCTCTCCATCCTTTCTCATTTGCACGATCAATGCGGTTCTGCAACAATTGCAGCTCTTGAGCAATATTCTGACATTAAAAGTGAAAGTGTCATCAGATATTTAGATGTTACCCAAGTATATTGATTAAAGATAAAAATAAACAGGTCGCTAATATTTTCATGTTACTGATATGGAAGCTGTAATCAGTTTACAGCATTTGATCTATGTTGCACGATAATATTTTGTATAATCATATGCCAATGGAGTAAAAATTCGTAGAGCTAAAAACTACCCGAATTAACAAGAAGTTCCTAAGGAAATAAATTATCCAAATCTAAAAGTAACTTGGTAAGATTGAAAACATACGTGCTTTGTGATGTCTTCATGAAGGATTTGAGCCTTTTGTTCAAGCTCCACCTGCAAATAGGAGAGTAAGTTTTATAATAGTACTAATGGAATTGGAGTTCAGATGAATCATTAACCGGAAAACTCGAAGAATTGAGCTTATATCTTTTCATAATTGTAGAAGAGTAAAACAAAAGCATCAACCCTCTAATAGCTCAATGAGCTAAACCATTTAATAGAGGTGACACACAATTCATAATGGTGTCGGAGCAACCAAAAAAAAATTGATTTGAGCCTAATTGAAAACTCCCCCATGGCTCAGGGAATATATCCATGCCGACAAGGGAGGAGAATGAAAAAACCAAATGCAAATTATATCGAAGTATTCCCTTTCTAGTAGCTTAAGATTTTAAATGAAGTGGTACGAATTCAAAAGGACTCTCCATATATAGTAAGAAGGGAACTAGAAAAGCACTGTGTTAAATTGGTAAACAGGAAGATACCCCCAGTATCTCCCACACTAGGCAAGAAGTGCACTGATCCACATAACCCACTATTGAATCATGTTGTTTGGCTGATCAGCGGTAGTGTTCTAGATGAACCCATTCACTGTTCAGTTATACTCTATTTTGCGACCTTCCCAATAATGCAATTCTAGATTGTCTTATGCTTTTGGAGAAAAAGAATATTCAAGTAACATGCGGATGATGGGAAAACACTTCTTTTGAGGTGGCAATGTAGAGTTTGCTAAAAAGAAAAGATGACAATGGGTTTCAGAGAGGAATGCATTTATTTAAAATGGAACATGATGATAAAGGGCAGGCACTGTTACTTGGTGAAGCCAAAACTGAGGACACTATCTAGTACATGGAATATTTAGTGCTAGAGACCATGACTTAAGAAACTAAACCATCAACTTGTTCGCACTACAGTGAGTCATTTTCCCATCAACAACTACAACAATATGGGACAACCGGACAAGGATTAGAAGAATAAGAGGATTGAGAATTCACTTGGCCACACCAGTATTCTCCCTTGATCAGAGTCCTTTCTAAAACTGGTTAAGAATTGAGTGCCACAAACCCAGCCAGGTTCTACTAGATCCTTCCCACCAGAGGGGTCACATGACAGGACATGAAGGATACATGAATATGACCAAGGGTAGTCACTCTTAGGGAAAGGATGAATCCTAGAGCAAGGCAAGAGAGCATGAGGTAAGTTGCAAGTAGCATGCTGCCTGAAGAGCTAGCATCCACTCAAAATCCTTATTACAAGCTCTACGGATATATAGCGAAAGAGAAATTGGGTTGTTCTAGAGGCAACCAGAACTTGCACCGAGCAGTGCCAACAGAGAGATCACTTTTTGGACAAGTCATTTTTTGGGGGTATACTATGCTGGAAATGATAGTTGAAACATATTAAAGCTTGAACTCATACAATAATATCTAAACTATGTTTCAACTTAATAGTTATGTCAAACTGCAAGCAAAGAAACCTTACAATTGTTAGCTTTTTCAGCAAACCTGCTTTCACCTTCTCTCTAAAAACATTACATTCTTCCTGAGAAACAGAAGAAGATGTCAAAATACATTGAATTTCGGTTAACAACAAAAGCTTAGAGTGAAACCTATTTTAACGCTACTAACACCAAAATCTGAGACAACCAATGACAAAAACTTCTCGAAAAAAAAGAAGAGAAAACCTTTTATCTTTTAAAAGAGCAAATAAAAAATAACCAACATCCAAAAGTAACAACTTTTTTGCAGTATGCTTTGAGAAGTTTGGAATATAAACTAAGTAAGAAGAGCGACAAGTATCTGTACATGGCAAAACTTTGATCAAGTGTTGTGTATTTTTGCCCCCTCAAAATGAGCAGTACTGTAGACTTCAGAGCAGGCATACAAAAATATTCACAACTGTTTGCTATATATATAGTTGATTAGCTGAAAAATCATGTCACATTAAAGGTAGAGTTTGCATAGACAGATGCCCTCAAAAGATGAAGTAGGTTACCTCAGAAATCTCAGCATCTGAAAGCTTGGTCAAGCTAACATCTCCAGCCATGTTGGATACTTGAATTGAACTTCCACTGTTGCACGTATCGCTTGATCCAAGCTTGATCCCTGAGAACACTCCGTAAACAAGAACGATGTCAGTTTGAAAGCAAAATTGGTGATCAAGATTAAGATTTCAATGGGAAGTAATGTTCTATATTAAGACTTGGAAAATGAGAATAAGATTATGATCATTGCCTCACTCTCTCCATCCAATTTACTTGACCTACTTGCTTTTTTTTCTTCAAAATTTACTAAGCTTCTTTAATAGACCGATTATCATAATTCATCACGTCACATCATTTCATCAACATATTCCACTCTATTCACATATCAAATTTCTACTTCAAAATTTATCAAAATCTTATTTAATTTATATTATAGTAACCTATTTTAAATTTTCTCTAAACCTTTGGAGCTAGTCAAACTACGTTTTCTACTCATCTTCTTTGGGTTGGAGAGAGTAACCTTTTTTAGTTTAGCAACGATCATCCTCCATCCTGAAAAGAGTGGTATGATCTGGAATCAACTCATTTGATCCTCTATGTGAATTGCGGCATCAACGTCTTATTATTTTAAAAATAGTATGTACATATTTGAAAACTAAATATTCATTACAGCTAATCACAAATATTATGGTAAAAAAATCTAACCAAGTTATTTTAACACATCCTAGTCAAAGAAAGAAACAATTTGACTCCACAAATAGTAATAGTATTATACAACATGGGCAAACAAAGTATAATATGTTATAAAGAAGGTTTATATAATCCAGAAAAATATAGAGGATGCTAAGAATAAACTCTTAGCTCAATATAAACAACACAACAAATACTAACCCAAAGGAAATTCAGTTCAGGGAAAGATGAATAAAATGAGTTACGATTTTCAACGTTTACTTCATGTGCTTGATTAGATTATTAATGTCATGATAACCACATAAGTGTAAACAAAGTTGGTTGAGAAAACATAATCATTTATTTTAGAAAAAAACAGGTGTTCTGGCTAATTGATGTCCAATAATCTAAAAACTCTATATGGAAGACATGAGCATAGTGCAGCATTCAGACATATTCACAGCAGCCCAACGAGGGATGCTAGACATTTCAAGACAAATCAAAGAATGAAATCATTTGTTAAAACAACCTGTAATTTGCATAAGCTGATGAGAGTTACACTGCTCAGAATCACGTGGATCTAACTTGACCCGAACAAAACTTCCTATAATCTTGGTTTCAATTGACTCAGGTTGTTTGATCAACTCCATTACCAAGCTCTTCTTCAGGTAAATGAGATTGATATTTTCAGGAATCAAGGCTGCAAATTGACTTTGTGCTGCAGTTGAATACCAGTTTGAGGATATCTTGTTTTGTTCAACTTTTACCTCAGTTTTAGGAGCCACCAATATTTCTGTGTCATCGTCTTCAAGATCATCATCAAGCTCATCATTTTTTAATCGTTCCTCATTATCAACAAAATGGCTTTCGAGGAGGCTTAATATTTTGCATCTATTTACCATTTTCTTCCCAAAAACAGCTTCTAACTGAACATCACAAAGGATCCTTGTCTTTTTAACTGGATGGATAAGGCTATGATCTTCTATATATTTAGTTACTATCGATGACACATCATATTTCAATAATTTTTCTCTGGTATCTTGACCAATAAACAGCAGAAAGTCAATTAGAGCTTTTGATCCCCATCCAACAAATTCTTGTTTCTTTGAATTGTTTTTACTTTGCATCTTTGTTTTCAGCTGTGTGCATCTTTTCTTTTTAAGCCTTTTTGTCTGAGGTTCTCCATCACTGAAATCTTCATTGTCCGAAGAAAGTTGTTCATCCTCTTTCTCACAACGTTTATCTGAATAAGAGTTAATTTGGCAAATCTTCTCCTTGTCTAGTTGAGCCTTACCAGCAAGAAGTTTATTTTTATCAATTCCTTCTTTTGTCTTTACTATCTGATAATACTCCCTGAAAAGACCCTCGTATGTTTCGTGATCTCTGAGGTCTACACTTTCCTGGAAAGCAACAATTGTTCATAGGAGAAATGGAACAGATGACTCATCAACTAGAGGAAAAATAAAGCAAATAAGAAAATAGACATATCAAGCAATACAAGAAAGACAAATCTAACTGACTATTGCCAATAAGATAATAGTGATAAAAACAAAACACATAATCTCACATGATAATATCCACCCATATTTACATTTAGCCTAGAAGAAAAATAAATACAGGAAACAACAAAATGATGAGCAAACCCACACCTATTAAATACAACTAAGATTTTCAGCTGAGCTTCTCTCTTGTTAAACCCATGTGAAGCTACTCCCAGAGATGAAACTTTTAAAATTTCCATAAAATACAGCAAACATTGAAAATTGAACAAGAAACTTAGTCTTTTTACATTTATAATCTTTCACTTTTTCTGATCACAAATGAATATTTTGTTTTAAAGAGAAACAGATAGCACATCACATACTCTCCTGCTGTCAAACTTGTTGCCTCTCAAGGTTCTTTAAATACATGGCTTCATTTATCTGTCTATCATGAATTTTAACATAATTATACATCAATGTTGTAAAGCGTCATGCTATTAACTTTCAAGTTGTTTTCCTTGGCTAGTTCAGTTAATAGTTTCCATGACAGTTCTCTTTGGATTTGAAAATAAAAATTTCCAAAACAGTAAAGTAATTAATTAGTTAGTACTGAACCAAAAATTACAGTTTTAGAGTAACCAAAATAATCATGCATACCCCATCAGAATCAATATTCTTGTCTTCTTCCACAAGCAATGCGAGCTTTAGGCAGTTATTGCATAATCCATTCTTCCCTTTCAGATGGACAAAATCGATTCGACCAATGCAGTGAGAGCATGCAGCTCTATCACAACAATAACATTGATAATATGATTTTCCATGGCAAATTAAGCATGTATGCCGTCCTGGAACACAGCAAAACTGGAGTTACTTTTCGCCCAACAATTTTTATTCTATGAAAGGAAAGGCAATACATGACCAGTGAACTAACAAGACAAAACAAGCCAACAATATTTTTTTTATTTTTTTTTATGACAAGGGAAACCCGCAGCCGCTACCCTTTGGGTACGCACAGGGTAAAACCTCCACTCCTATGCAATAGCTCGCAAACCACATAGAAGAGGTAACCTGCACTAGGCAAGCCCGGCACGACGAGCTCGACCCAGAAGGCAAACCCCTTGCTTTCGCTGGCAAGGGGTTTCAAACTTGAGACCTCCAACATGAAAGTCCCAAGCCCAAACCACTGGGCCACCCCGAAGGGTACAAGCCAACAACATTAAATTACTCAAACTTGAAATATTTGAATGCAATCTACATTAAAACCAATTGGGGTGTGGCCTTCCGTGAAGCCTGTGTGAATGCAAACATTCTTCCTACAATGAAATGTATTCACAATGAATTCTGAAGTAAAATCTTCCGCCTCTCCATACTGATGTATTTTCCTAACTTGACTTTTGGCGTCATAACTAAGAGAAAAGTGTATAAGATCAGTTGTTAAGTATTTGTTTTTGAGAAGCATGTGAGATCATATATTAGCTTTTATTTTATTAAGGAGTGGAATAAGGAAAACTGTTTTGACCTGGGTAAATGTGGTCTGACAAAATATTTAATATGTATAGAATACATAGAACTATCTGTTTACTGAAATTAAACTCCAGGGACTGAACAAATATGGAAGTAAAACTTTCTTTATTTTAGAACCGAAAAAGTATATATTGATATTTAGAAATATGCAAAGTCATTTAAAGGATAAATATTAAGGGGCTTGCCACAAATCCAATGTTTATCACTTGTCCAAACTGAGTCATCTTTCTCCACACATGCAGGGTGATAAGCTTTCAAACATTTCCTGCAAAATAAAAAATATATTATTTAGTAGAAGTCCATGTAAAGAAAGAATCACCAAATCACAAGGTGAACGTCAGCAACAAAGGTAATCAGTCACAGAGCACAGTGAACTTCCTTCACTCATTGAGTTACGAAAAAGAAAGGAAGGAAATTGCGAGTAAATGAACCCCACCAAACTGAATTTCATTTTGTACAAGGATTGTGTAGTGAAAATTACTTACATTTGTTTTTTTTTGATAAGGGAAAATTACTTACATTTGTTAAATTAGAAAGCTTGCTTGTCATTACTTAATTATAGACTTTTTTATGCTTCATAAACGTCAAGTTGACATCAGTGAATCTACAGATCCGGGTTTCATGGAAATCAACTTGACATTAGCAAATCTATAAACTTTGTGTTCTATCGAAGTAAATGTTCCCCAAAATCCAGGTGAAAACCACCAAGCAAAGGGGATATTTTGATCTTAAATTGGAAAATGCGTCCTTTTCGAGCCAGAGAAAGAAATTAAAAATGTTTCAAAATGATGACCATGTTTTTAGTTATTCCATCAAATATACCAAAAATAAAATTGATTTTTTTAGCAAAACGACTTACCCATAGTCACAAATCATGAGCTCTCCACCATCTTTACATTCAAAGCACCAATCTTCTGCAAGTTCTTCTTTGTTGAAAATCTTCTTGCCCCTCTTCGTCGCCATTTGTAGCAAAGACCCACTTCACTATAATCAAGAAAATTCCCATGTTTAGTTCAAATGATCAAAATTAAAATGCAGATATGGCAATTGTCGGTGTAATTTTTTTTCCCTTTTAAAAAAAAAAAAGGGCAAAATGGTCTTGTGGACCCTTATACTTGTATGCGTTTGTATTTCGAACCCTCCTACTCAACACTTTGTCAACTAAATTCTTAAACTCGTTAAAACACTATATTTTAAACCCTTTTCTCATCAGAATATTGTGTGTAATCCAATCTCTTACACTGATCCAATTACCAGTAATTGAAAGGATAATATCAACTAGAAGGATGAACCTCGAAAGAAGAAGATAGTTATATCAAGGCAATTCCGAGATAAAAGTTAAGAAAGAACAGAATAAAAGAGAGAAGAAGAGAACTATCATATATCATTCAATGCCTTAACAATTGTATTAAATCTCTATTTATAGAATTGAATTGGAAGCTAAAGCTACAAGCTAACGAAATAGCTGCTCTAACAAATTCTAACAAACAGTGAACAGTAATTACTGTTGTGGTGACTAATGACCAGTAATAACTACTATTTAATATTCCTAATTATCTAAGCATTGTATCATACACACGTAATTCCATGTCGTTTTTCAATGACACGTAAGAAATTAAATATTAAGAAAATAAAAAATCAAATATTTAACTTTGAAAAATGGTCTAACCCCCCCTCCCCAACCTATACCCGAAATCCCAACTACACACTCCAACTTTACGGGTGTCCTATCACCCACCTGAACATTTTATTTGTCTATTTACTACACACTTGAGTGCTGACCTGTCATAGAAGGTGAGAACACCTCCTCTAGGCGCGTGAGAAGAGGCAATAGCCTTAAATTTTGACGAAAAAAGTGTACTTCTCCAACGGTCATCTTCCCTAAGTTAAATAAGCCATTTTTCCTTCTTCCCCACCATTAACCCTTGTTCCTTTTTTAAAAACTTCACGATTTTCTTTCAATTTAAGGTAGGTTTAGTTGTTTATGTTCATTTCTACTTTAAATCTTGAAGTTAGGATTTGTAATTTGCTCTAATTTCTTATTTAGGGTCTCTAATTTGAATTTTAAATTTTCTCGAAATTCGTTAAAAATGGCAAATGAAAACTTGAATACGCTTTGTATGGATGAATCAAACATAATATTTCACACAATGTTGCTCTTAATTTCACGAATTAACAGAAACCCTAATAAAGCACAAACTCAAAATAAGGGACAAAGAACTAACCTTTACTAAATCAGTTGATAAACTACGTAATCAAGTTGAAAATACACACAAAAATGCTTTGATCATCATCAGAAATGCTTCGATTCAGATGGAGAAAACGAGATGAAAAGCTTCTCTTTGGAGGGGTTTTGATTTGTTGCAAAGAGGAGAGTGGGTTGAAGAAGAAAAAGAGTGTATAGTGGGTGATTTCGAAGAAAAAAAAAAGAATGGATATGGTGAGTGATTTATTTGAAGAAGAAGAGAAGAAAGTTTAAGGTTAGGGGTGGGAAGAGTGTTGGGGAAGAACAAGAATTGAGGTGGGGTGGGGTGGGAGAGGGTTAATGAAGAAATTAGCTTTTTAATAAAAATAATATTTTTAAATAAAATATAGTGTATTTACACGCTTGGAAGCAAGTGTATTCACACATTTTTCAAACTCAACAATATTTATGCCACATAGATTTGGTCAATGGTCAGAGGAATTTCAAATATTGTGTTTTAAAAAGTTTAAGGGTCCGATTGATAAAGTATAGAGTAAAAGGGTTCAGAATACAAAGTCATACAAGTATAAGGGTCTATCAGACCATTTCGCCAAAAAATAGCAGGCGAAATGGTCTGATGGACCCCTGTACTTGTATGAGTTTATATTCTGAACCCTTATACTTGACTCTTTATCAACTGAACCCTTAAACTTAATGAAATTCGATATTTTAAGCCCTTTTGACTATTGACCAAGCTTACGTGGCAGTTTATTTATTGAGTTGGCACCAACACGTGATTTCACGGGTAGAAGGAGCGTGAACTCCAAATTTTGGACTAAAATAATGTTTTTTAAAAAAAAAAAAGACCAAAAATAAAAGAACATTAAAAAAAACCACTTCTTTCTTCTTTCCCTCCTAGCCCACTCCATTTCTCTTTCTCTCTCTAATTACCATTAACTTCTTCCCCATTCAACCCCCATTTCCTTTTTTTTCTCCCCTTCCCACATCTCCAATCTCTCTTTTCTTTCCTTTTTTCATATTTTATTTCTTTCTAGAGAAACAAAAATGTGTTGTTATGGTAGATCTATTTTTCCTTCTATTTTTCTGGGTTATTTACAATTCATAAGGTGATAAGATTCAATAATCTTGAAGATTGAAAACTGATTGTTGAATGTCTTTGTGAAATTAGATGAAATGTATTATGTAAAATTGTGTACAAATATTGTGATCTATCGTGATATTTTAATGGTGATTATTGGTATTAATGGAGAAAAGAAATTTATGTTGGTTCAAATGGATGATGTAAGCGTTGGTAAAAAAAATATGATTAAGAGTTATGAATGTTAAAAACTTTGAGAAAAAAATGAATTATGATTTTTAAGAACTTGAAGAGCCTGGTCATAACTATAGACAAAAATCGGACATGAAGAAGGAAAAAAAAAAGGTGAATGGAGATGGTGTTAATGGTGGTTGTGGGTTTAGGAAGGTGGGGTAGGTGAGAGAAATAACTATTTTATTTTATTTTTGTAAATAGAAGATTTCTTATTTTTGTCCTTTATGGAATAACATTTTTGGTTAATAATTTAAAAATATTTATGAAATAATTATGACATGGAATTATTATATCTGACGTGGATAAAACATGTCATTTGTGCAAGAGAGAGTGAGCTCCACACATGGTTCGAGAGGTTTAAAAGTCTCATTTTAATAGAGTTTAAGGGTTCAGTTGACAAAAGGTCAAGTAAAAGGATTCAGAATACAAACACATACAAGTATAAGGGTCTATCAGACCATTTCGCCGAAATAATATATACATTAACAGAAAAAGAAAATCAAAGCTTGATGATTAGCCCGGAGAATGAAATACCCATTAACAAAACACAGCAGAAAAGCAAGTTCTCTTAACACAAAATTCTGAAGAAATCTCAAGAATCATAAATTTTTTTTATAGATTTTCAAACACTTCTAGCACCCATTGACCTAAAACATGAATGTCGTTTTGATCAAGTGAAAGATGTCATAAAAATCAAAATAAGGAAAAAAAATCAGCGTTGTTGGTCCAACATAGACGCAAATCACTACCTTCTTCAACAAAAAGCTGAAAAGTTTTGTTCAGCGATACCATGAACCATTGAAGAGACAATTGGGGTAACGAAAAAAAGAGAAAAATTGGGGGTAACGAAAAAAGAGAGGATTGGGAGTAACAAAAATTGAAAGATTTTTCTAATAAGGTTTTTTTAATAAAAGAGTCCAATTCAACAAAGTTATGCTTCTTCGATTGGAGGAATCTTTTCTTGGATTTTAGCAATCAGTTACTTATGAATTTTTGACACACACTCAACAAGTAGACAGAAGAATGGAAACATTTGCCAATTTGGAACTACGACGATCAAAATAATATTTAGTAGTAATTACTTAAGAAATGTTATACTTCAAAAAAGTTATAAATTGCCGACACACAATCAACAACTAAACAGAAGAATGGAAACACTTGTCGTTTGGAAGTACGACGATCAAAACAATGTTCAGTAG
The DNA here is from genome assembly GCF_019186545.1 of Solanum stenotomum. NCBI lineage: Eukaryota > Viridiplantae > Streptophyta > Magnoliopsida > Solanales > Solanaceae > Solanum > Solanum stenotomum. Next base: position 8,327,738 of record NC_064282.1, read on the forward strand.
CAATTGCTTAAAAAATATTATACTTCAAGAAAGTTATACTACTTGGATTGGAGCATGTAACATCTCACTAATTGAAAGAACTAGAAAGAGTTAGAATTGGAAATAGTCATTTTAGGAAAGAATGAAAATCTGGAAATTTTATGTTAAGTTTGGATTTTTGGTCAACTTCAAACGACCATAAGTCCTAGCTCAGGATGAGTTAGGTGTGTTTCCAGATACCGTAGGAAAGATCGTTGAATTATCTTTCAAACGCCGCAGAGTTTGCGCGATTCCGAGTTCGTATGAGTGAGATATGCCCATTGGAAGTTAGGTTGTTCGAATAAGGAAAGTCCAATCCGGATTTTGGAAGGGTAGTTTGGTCTTTTCCTTACCCTATTGTTTTAATTGTGTTTTTGGTAATTTTCTAAGGGTCTAAACTGAGTTAGTTCAGTTTACGCGATTAAGAAATACGCTAGGGCTTTGAGAGAAGAGAAAAAAGGAGAAAGGAGAAGAGAAGCTCAAGATTCGTCAAGTTCTAGCGATTTTGGTTGTGGAATTCGCCAAGGATTCAATCCTATGAGGTATTGAGACTTTCATAGCGTTGGGTTCATTCACCCACACGCCAAACATGTTTGTTCCAGCGATATTCGTTTCTAGAAAGTTGAAAGTATGATGTTCTTGAATTATGATCTTGAAGTTTGTTTTAGTTCCTGAGATTTGATGGGATTGTGGGGTTCTTGATGAAATCGTGTCGATTTAAGGGTTGTTTTGGGTTAGATTCTTGTGTATATATACTGGGTATTTGATTCTAAAGAGGGATTGAGAAAACGAATCGGATTTAGGCAAATTGGGGTGAGAAAATGAAGAAGGAAAAAGTCGAGCAGGTTTTGGCACGCAATTCCGCATCGCGGACTTGCTCCCCCAGTGCACAAAAATTTCCTCTGCGTCGCGGTTAGGACGCGGACTCCTCTGTCTCAAAATTTAATTTCGCGATCATTTATTTAAATGCATCTCCGCGTTGCGGACTTGCTCCAAGGCGGTGATTTCTTGATCTTTTCTCATGATTAGCTATCTAAAAACACTCATAAATATCATGAGATCCTTGCTATCACAAATCACAATCCTTGAATCCATAATTCAATTCAAGGAAAGTTAAGAGTCAAGAAACAAGTCAAGAGAAGTTCATAAAATTTTTCAAGAGTCTTTTACAAACGTTTTAACTTTGTTTTAAGACATAAGTTTTGAGTTAAGCAAAGAGTAGAGAGTTGAGTTCATTTCTTCACAAGTTATAAGGGAACTAAGTATTCCCAAGAGTTTAAAATGTTTTCACATTTGAACAAGAAAGGGAAACACCGATTTCCAAGAGAGCTTTTAAGCTAAGTTTTGAGTAATTATCTCAAACCAAAGAAAAAGTTTTGTTTTTACAAACACATGAGCTAAGTACATTTTGGGAGTAGTATTGAGCACCGATTTGGGGACGTGAGTTCATAATAACTCAAGTCTCCATAAACCATGTAGCGATCATGGGTAGTAAAAGATCATACTTTTTAGATGATTCCTTAAGTGCTTTTTAGCATAGACTAGTGGATCCACTTAGTTAAGGAGTTCTATATGACGGCAAAGTATAGGACAATTCTGGCAGCGTAGGCAAGACGTTGTATCACCACTTAGGCTCATAGTGGTGGTTGTCGGTTAGAGAAACTCCCACAGTATTATTATATTACTTTTATGTAATTGAGTTGTTTTTTAATGTCTTTAACATGTTGAGTTATCAAGTATTATTTTAAATGCTTTGTATAAACTGCACTTTTATTGTTGTTTTACTTCGCATCTGAGTTAAGTATTCAGGAGTTAAGTAAGGCCAAGGTAAGTGTTTCTTTCAGACTCTTTTCAAGCTTATGTTATGTTTAGCATTCCAACTCGCATACTCATACATTCAATGTACTGATGCCAGTTAGCCTGCATCGTCTTATGATGCAAACGCAGGTAACCAGGATCAGCATCCAACGCCTCGTTGATCCAGTTGAGAACTCAGAGTCAGTTGATGAGCCTCCTTGCTTTTCGGAGGGTCCTTTTCATAATTGTTTAGTTTTCAGTTGTTAGGGTGATCGGGGGTCCTGTCCTGACATCCCTCTTTGTTTTAGAGGCTTCATAGACAGTTAGTAGTCAGTTGTCTTTATATTATTATTTCATATGTTAAGACTTGAATTGTCATTTTGGCCAAGTTGAATGTTTGATCTTTAAACGTTCTAAGTATTTTATTAAACAGTTGAGTAGAGATGCATTGAATCCTTGTATATATGCTTTTAAGTCTTCCGCTGAATAAGTAAGCCAAGACAAGGGTTCGCTTGGGACCAGCAATGGTTCTCGAGTGCCAGTCCCGCCCAGGATGTAGGCTCGGGGCGTGACAGAGCAATCTACTCTTGTATTACAACACTCAATTACTCATGAATTACTGCATAGAAGTAGAACTTACATGGTCATCCATGCATGTTTTCTGTTGTAGACAATGGCAGCACCTACGCTTCTAGCAGGGTTAATGCCAGTGTATTTAATAGGGATGGTGGCCAAATGAACCAAGAACACAGCAAATCCAATTGGGAGAGGAGCCAAAATCTACAGAACACAACAATGAGTTGGTATACAAATTTAATTAGCTCAACTATAAAATCTAAAGCACAAAACGAGAAGTCAACTATAAGTACTCACAGGGACATGGGAGTGTCTGGCATTTCTCTGGGCAACAGTAGCAGAGAAGACTGTGTAGACAAGAATAGAAGTGCCAACAATCTCATCTCCCTTGGTGTAATCATGGCTCACAACATTGGCACCTCCACCCTTAATCTTAAAAAAGATGGTTGGAACCCTTTGACAACACCAACACCACAAAGCATACCAAGGCTTTGCATCACAATGTAGAACACTGCCCTGGTTAGGGACAATTTGCTTGCTAGAAACAGACCAAACGTGGCCACCTGATGATCAAAGCCAAGAATTTTCTCAAGGTCAGAACACAGAGAATAAATTTAAAAGTATATAAGTTATATGCACTGGTAGTATAAAGACTTCTTGCGCTATTCATGTAATTTAACCTATGTAAGCAAGCTATTTACCATTTTTACTAGGTTGTCATTTAATTTTTATCAAAGAAATTACTTGTAACTACCTTATAAGTAATCTGATCGTGTGATAGAACTTAAAACTCAATAAAAACCAATTCTCCGTGATCTGGCCATCTTTGGCTAAGGTACTACTTAGAACTTAATCCAGCTCTATCAGAAGGAAATATCATTAGTATATCTAAAAAGACCATAACAAGTAACAACATTGCATAAAAAAAGAATCTTTTATTCTCCACATGGTCCAAAAGGGAAGTGTTAATTTTGTTGTACTGCAAAACTCCAGAGGAATACTTTAGACAAAGAAACTCAAAATAACTGGTAAAGAATGCAACTTGATAGATTTTCTTTCTTCATTAATAAAAAAAAACATATTAAAGTTCTTATCTTTGAAGTAAAATATCACTAATAAAGCTAAACACACAATCAATTTAGGAGAATACATAAACTATGGAGGTAAAGAAGTATAGCCACTAAATCTCTCATCTTTGAAGCAAAATATCACTAATGAACATGATAAAAGAGACTATAACATTGGAAATAAACACACAACTTTAGACAAATACATAACCTATGGAGGTAAAAAGTGTCAGAAAGATAGATGCCAACAGTGCAGTAAACAAGGGCAAAAATCATACCACCAAAACCCCAAGCAATGCCTTGAACACCAACAATTCTACATGAGCAATTAGCCCTTGGGTAACCCATTACAGTTAAAAGCGTGTGAATTTACGAATATGCAAGTGAGAAAAGCTAACTCAAGCGCCTTATTTGATGATCCTCTCTCTTTTTTCCATTTCATATTTTCCCTTTTGCCTTTTCTCTTTCCTATTAAAAATGGTGTCCTGCTTTTCCAAGTTGATGCACGTTGGTTTTACCTCTCTTCTTAATTTAATTACTTCCTCCTTTTTATTTTACTTGATCATAGCATATTGTTATGACATTTTATTTTTAGAAAATAAAAATATTTTTTACTCAATTAATCTTCTTTGAATTCTAAAAATTTGCCTACTATTACTATTTTATATACTCCACTTATTCATCTTTATTTATCCACTATATTATTTTGGAATGTCCAACAATACTTATCAAGTTTATAAAATCAATGAACATTTACCATTTTATGCCTATTTTACCCTTGCTATTACATACGGTTCATTTTTCAATATTTAGATGACAAGGGTGATTTGGTAAAAAATTTACAACTTCTTAATAGGGATGTGCAAAAATCGAACCGAAAAAATGTTATTGGGTTATTGTTATTGGGATTTTAGGTTATTGGGTTTTTAATGGGTTTATCAAAAAAGTTATTGGGTTATTGGGTAAATCGATAACCCAATAAGATGGTAATAATTTACTACTTTACCCTTCCTAAATATTTAATATTAATAATTATCAATAATTTAATATATAACTAGACACTATAACTATGTCAAATTATTAGTAATATTCACTTCACACTAGGCCATTTTACTCGTCTTTACTGTTTAATTCAAAACCTAAAGACTAAAGTAAGGGTTCGCTATTGTAGCTATTTGATTTTAGTTTTTTTTTTAGTCTTATTGGACTATTTGATTTTAGTTTTAGTTTGTAATTGTAGGTTGTAGCTTTTGCAAGTTTCTAAAGGTCTGTAATTTGATTAACATAAGAAATTTCATACTATATTTTGGCGATGACGTGTAAACCTTCGTGCTATATTTTCTCTTACTGATGCAATTTCTCATTATATTCTTGTTTCACTATATCAAAGCATTTATAGAAGTGAGAAGTCATATAATATTTTACGGACATTTTCTTATTGGGTAAATCAAAAATCAAACCGATAAAGACCTAAAACCGATAAATCAAAAATCGATAAAAAAAATCTTATTGGTTTGTTATTGGATTAGCATATTTAAAAACCGAACCGAATCAATAATACACAAAATTGAACCGAACCAATCGATGCACACTCCTACTTCTTAATTCATATGTCAAGTCAATAGTGGATAACTATTATTGGCCAAAGAGAGTACTAATAATTTAAATACTAAGGATAGTATGAGAAAAAGTAATACTCCCTCTGTCCTATTGTATGTGACATTTTTCGAATTTCGAGATTCAAACAAATATATCTTTGACATTAAGTTTTTTATAGATCTTTTAAACATTTTGAATTATCAATTATTATGACTTAGAGTACTTTTTACATAGGTTACAAATATATAAATATGAGGATCACTAGATGTATGACATATATAAATATAAACTTGTTTCACTTAAGCATATGATTAGTTAGCATATATTTTTGCTTTATTAAATCGGAGAAGGGTCTAAAATGCTCCTCAAGTATTTGAATTAGTACAAAATTACCCTTCATCCACCTATCGGCCTTAAAATACCCCTGACATCCACCTTTCGGTTTAAAAATACCCTCGATGTTAATCCTTTGACTCATATTTGCCCTTATTTTTAATAGTTCCCTTAAAGTAAAATTATTAAATATTTATTTATTATATTGCTTAATGTGATTGGTCCAAATTTAAACCCTTCTCAAATAAATAATAAAAATTCTATTTTTCTATAAAACCACTTATGAATTATGATTCATATTTTAACCCGATACACTTGAAAATAATATTGAAAAAATAATTAATTCATGATATCTTCTTATTGGCCTATTTTCAATAGACCCCAAATTAGCAAACTAGTCAAAAAACTTAACTTAATTAGTAAAAACCTTCATGCTTTATAAATATTAGTAAAAATGTCAAAATGTCATTATTTTAGAAAAGATTGTGTATCCTAATTTACTTCCTATTTTATCTCACTTTAATTACACATTTTTCAATTAATTCTCTCTCATATGTTTTAAAAAAAAGTGAATATTTTCTCTCTCTCATATTTTCATCTTCCAATTCTTCTCCATTTCAAAGCCCGCCTCTCTTTGTTCCTTCTTGTTTGTTTTTTTTTTCTTTCAGAAATTGGAAAATATATTTTATAAGATATTCACACAATCCCTTTGATTAAGGTATGCATCTTTATCAGTTTTTTAAGATTTGTTTTATGATTTTATTTTTGTTTAAATCGTTCAAAATTGTTGTCTGTAGTTGAAATCGCGTTTAGGGTATGATAAACTCTAAATCACTCTCCAATGGCAGAATCTAAGAGAATTACTAGAGGTGTCCAACTTAATCAACAATTTTCTAGCAATTTTTCATCATTTAATGTACGTATTACTCAAGAAATGGCGGATAATGTAGGATCCGTTGCTAAAATGATGGAAGAGAGACGATCGAAATATTGTTGTGGATATTTTGTTAGTTTTGATAAAATACCACATATTTGGAACCACCATTTTCTAGGTATGTACATTAGTATGTATTATGTAAATTAAGAATATTTTTATACTTTAAATAATGATGCTATTTCAAATTGTATTAATGAATTCTTATTGGATGGTTTTGTATTCATCATGGTATATTTGTTGTATTTGTGTTGTGTGATTTTATAAGTTACTGTACTTATAGGTTTTTGAATTCACTATGCTTTGTATATCATTTTCTAGTTATGGACATTGTAAGAGTGTTGTTTGTATCCAATTAAGTAAAGATACATATTAACTTATACATTTGTATTTCTTTAAAACAAATAGTGATGATATTTTAGATTGTACTCGCTCCTTATTATTTGATTGTTTTGTATTCATTATGGCATATTTGTTTGTAGTTGTGTTATGAGCTTTACAAGTTATTGTATTTACATGTGTTTGTATTCATTATGCTATGTGTATCATTTTCTAGTTGTGGACATTGCAAGAGTGTTGTTTGTATCCAGTCAAGTTAAGATACATATTAACTTTATACATTTGTATTCATTTTAAACAAACAATGATGATTTTTTCAGATTCTATTCAGTATGGCATATTTGGTGTATTCATTAGATCATAATAATTATTGTATTTGTCTGATGTGGATTATAAGTTACATTGGTATAAATTTGTATTTATGTGATGTGGTTTCTAAGATACAATGTAGTTCAACAAACAGAAAACAAATAACCAAAAAAATAAATGAAAATACAGTACAATTGTCGTAAAAAATTGTACCCGCTCCAATTTATTTTTCGTAGGGATACAATTTGATTCAAAAATTAAAAACAAACAGCCAATGAAAAAAACATGTCTTCAAACAATCCATTATTATTTTCGTATTCAACAAGCAAAAAAATTCAACGAATCCACCAAAACTAATTATTCATACATTGTTCATAATACATACAATTTACAATGAAAATAAATATAGTTTACAATTATGTAAAAAAATTCAAAATTATAATCAATTAGAAACAGATTAAGGATGAAGCAATTAACTAATACATGATCCAATTTGTATTCCACCAATTTTATCGAACTTCTAGCAGAAAAATCATTCTCCAAAGTTGCTTGTCAACAATTTTTTTTAATTTTATCCTATTTCATTCAAATCTATCTTACCAAACAGAAAAAATAGATTTTAATCAAAATAAATTGATTAGAGGTTGAGTATTTTCAATTGAATCTTGAATATCGATAATGAGAAAATTGATCAACAATGGGTCGCCGATGAAGTATTCAATTTTGATTTTTGTAACTGATGAGACTTTTAAGGGACTGTTCCTTTTTAAAATTATTATCTCCCATAAATTTCTCCTTTTTGTTATTTAACAATTGTATTCTTTCTATTAAAACAAATAATGAAAACTTAAATAAGATACATAATAAACTATTTTTTGACATTTTTACTAAATATTGAAAGTGTTGACAACAGATCCTATTAAATGTTTAAATATTGACATTTTGAAAAATTTCCCTTTATTATAACATAACTCAACTCATAAATGGGGATCCAACTAAAATTCATACTTGCCCCGACTAATTGTCCATCTAAAAAAATTATTATTTTCATTAATATAAATTTTTCTCTCAATTATCCAAATGTCTTGTTCATTTTCTCTTTTATTCCTTTTTGTAATATGTTATTCTTAATTAGGAAATCCGGGACTCAAACTTGAAATGAACTCACATATTTATATTCTTTTAATTATTATTATTGTCATGATGGGATGAGGGTGAGGATACAAGAAATGATTATTTTTATTCTTATATTTTTAATTTTGGGTACACAAGAAAGAAAAATGTAATATTTGTACATATTTGTTTAATTAAGTCATCTTTTATTGAACTAATTATTTCTATATGAATGCATCGTTATTTTCCTCCTTTTTTCTCTCTCTTGTTTGTCATAAATTTTTAAAAAATGGTGGACAAGATCCAAATAGAAAAAAAATGGAAGAGATAGGAAGTGAAGGGCCCGGAAGGGAGGAGTGTAGAGAGTAGATGCCTAACCTTTTTATAATTTTAAATTTACTATGAAATTCAAAATCAAGTCAATCACGTGAACTTATATATTAAGTAATTTCAAATTATTTTAACGGAAAAGGGGCTAAAATGTCCTTAAACGATGAGATTTGGTACAATATTACCCTTCATCCACCTAATGAGTATGATCTATTAGACATAAGGGTATTTTTGAGCGGAAAAGTGGAAGTCAGGGGTATTTTAGGACCGATAGGTGGATGAAGGGTAATTTTGTACCAATTCAAATACTTGAGTGGCATTTTAGGCCCTTCTCCGTTATTAAATTACTTAATCGTAGAAAATTGGTATAGTTTCATCCGTGGTCAGTGTATTATATGATGTTATTGAGGGTATAAAATTATCTTAATGAACGAAGCAATAGTAAATTTAGCTATTACAATCAAAGCTGTTGGATTTCAATGATATTGAAGTATCAAGATGAATTGTAACTTTTCAAAGAGAATTTTTAGATCATGTAGACTCACATTCACTTTAGTTACTTCTTGTACTATTTATTCTTCAGCCGAGGGTCTATTTAAACCGTCTCTCTAAATAAGGTTTGCATACACTTTAACGTCTTCAAACCCCACTTCATAGGATTACACGTGATATGTCTATGTTGTTGTAGGCTCATCTTTAGATGTAACAGAATCCTCATCAGAAGATTTGCTTCCTTCTCCCAGAGCCTAATACAGTACTAGCACTTTTTTCCTTCTTCAGAATGAAACATAACGTGGGGGGTACTGTTCTGAGAGAAGGATACCACTCTGAGAAGTTCATTTATATCAACATGTCGATGATTTTCCCAGTAACGTTTACATGAAACCACCCAACGTGTGCACAAAGGGAAGACAAGCAAGTTCAAAGACTGTAAATATAGATAACATTTAGTTTGGATATTTCATCCAGGGAAGACATGCAAAGTTCAGACGAGAAATTCTGGAAAAGGGAGATAAGCTGCATTAAGTTGAAAAAAATACACCATATAACCCCTGATCCATTCTCATGAATCAGATATAGGGAAAGAGCAAATGCAACTTCAAAATGACTACACCTGGTTTTTCTTACAACAACTAGAGAGGTCCGATAAAGAGTCTTAACTAGTAAGACCTGCAACTGATCCTCCCGTTAGAGATGGGCTACTAAGTTCTCCAGGAAAGACTTGACAACGCCAATTTGACCAAGGGAGGAGAAGACAGGAGTTGAACAAAGCTACATTACATCTACTAACTACCTGAGCAAGGTGCTCCATCTTTCGGTTCACATTTGATAGCTACAGCAGGAGTTGTCTCATCTGCACATTGATGCATCTGATTGTCATCCTTCTCGTCCTTAGATAGAGGTTCAAGCTCTACTTTCTCGGGAGTCGTTCCAGGAATATTTTGTTTCATAGGGGTTGTCTCATCTGAGCATTGGTGCATCTGATTGTCATTCCGATCAAGAGATTCAAGCTCTACTTCCTCTGGAATCACTGCAGGAATATTCTGCAGCACAAATGACAGGTACGAAGCTTGCTGTAGGAGCTTTCTTTTCTCCAGATGCTGGAAAAGAGTAAACACCAAGGGGTTAAGGAAACACTTTCCTTTCTTTGTAGAATGGACCAGGATGAAGAACAGCGAGACAACAGTACACACAGACACAATTAGGGCATGAAGGATGAGATGATAAAAGAGGAACATAGGGGTTAGGATGAAATTGGTGATCATAGAAAGTAATGCTGGTGACCAAACACAGAAGCTTGATTCCAAATCTGTGCTAAATTTTCCATCCTTGGGACTGGTTTGGCATTCTGTCAAATACGATAAATTTAGTCACCCAAAAAATAATAAGGAAAAAAGGATATTCATGTCTCCATCCTTTCTCATTTGCTCGATCAATGAGTTTTTGCAGCAATTCCAGCTCTCGAGCAATCCTCTGACATTAAAAGTGAAGGTGTCACCAGATATTTAGATGTTTCGCAAATATATTGATTCAAGATAAAAATAAACAGGTCGCTAGTATTTTCATGTTACCGAAATGGAAGCTGAAATCATTTTATCATGCAAATGGAGTATAAATTCATTGAGCTACAAACAATCCAAATCAACAAGGAGTTCCTAAGGAAATAAATTATCCAACTTTAAAAGTAACTTAGTAAGATTGAAACCATACATGCTTTGTGATGTCCTCGTGAAGGATTTTAGCTTTCTGTTCAAGCTCCACCTGCAAATAGGAGTCAAAGTTAAGTACTAAACGGATTTGGAATTCAGCTGAATCTATAAATCTATAACTGAAAAACTTGAGGAATTGAACTTATATCTTTTCAGAAATGTAGAAGACTAAAATAAAAGTAGCAGATCTCTAATAGCTCAAACATTTAATAGAGGTGACACACAATTCAAAATGGTATCAGAGCAAGAATTTATTTTTCGATTTGAGCCTCACCACAACCCATCACTAAGAACTCCTCCCGTGGTTCAGGGATATATCCATGCCCACAAGTGAGGATGAAAAACCAAATGCAAATTAGATAAAGGTATTCCCTTTCTAGTAGCTTAAGATTTTAAATGAAGTGGTACAAATTAAAAGGACTCTCCATCTAGTAAAATGAGAACTACAAAAGCACTGTGTCAGACTGGTAAGCTGGAAGATTCCCTCATTATCTCCCACACTAGGAAAGAAATGTACTGATCCACGTAACCCACTATTGAATCATGTTGTTTGGTTGATCTGCAGTAGTGATCTAGATGAACCCATTCAATGTCCAGTTATACTCTATCTTGCAACCCTCCAACTAATGCAATTCTAAAGTTAACTTATCCTTTTGGAGAAAAAGAATATTCATGTAACATGTAGATGATGGGAAGACACTTTTTTTGAGGTGGTGATGTAAAGTTTGCTAAAAAAGAAAGAAGACAATGGGTTTCAGTGATGCATGCTTTTTATTTAGAATGGAAAACTACCAAGTGACGGAATAATTAGTGATAGAGACCAGGACGGGAGAAACTAAATTCTCAACCTATTCGCATTACAGCGACTCATTTTACATCAACAACCTAAAATGACAAGGGACAAGGATTAGAAGAAGAAGAAGATTGAGAATTCACTTGGCCACTCCAGTAAGCTCCCTATATCTAAGTCTTTTTCAAAACTGGTTAAGAACTGGGTGCCACTAACCCAGCCAAAAGGTTCTAATAGTTCCTTCCCAACAGAGGGGTATTTGAAAGATGCAACTTGGTATGTTGCAAGCAGCATTCTGCCTGAAGATCTGAGACTGAAGAAACTAGCTCCCACTCAATCCATAATGAAAAAGAAATTGGGTTGTCTTAGAGGTAACCAGAACTTGCACTGAGCAGAGTGGAAAGAGAGCACTTTTTGGACAAGTCATTTATATGCTGGAAACGATAGTTAAACAAATTAGAGCTTTCAGTCATACAATAATATCTTGACTATGTTTCAACGTAATGGTTATGTCAAATTGCAAGCAAGAAAACCTTACAATTGTAAGCTTTTCAAGCAGACCCGCTTTCACCTTCTCCTTCAGATCATCGCATTCTTCCTGAAAAACAGCGAAAAATGTCAAAAACATTGAATAGAAGGGTTAACCACAAAAGCTTCTTGGTAGAGCTTAGTCACTGGGTAGTTCCACACAGCTAAGATGCTTCTCAAGTATAGAGGAATACATGTGACCTATGTTGCTCAGACTCTTCAAAAATGTCGACCGGTGTGTGTCAGATCCTCCAAAAACAGTGTATTTTTGAAGGATCTAACACGAGTGCTGCAACATTTTTGGAGAGTCCAAGCAACTTAGCATGTGACAGCTTCAAATCAACTAAGGGTGAGATGCTACGTTGTATTCTGAAGAAACAAAATACTAGCTTCCGTTAAGATATAAACTACCAGAAACGTTCAATCAGTCTTTCCCTCAGTTCAAGAAATACTCAAAATGATCCTCAGAATTCTCAACTGAAAAGTCAATGGGAAAGGGAATAATCAGTAGGAAACCTCCTATAAGGTCTATTTTTTGGATAAGCAATTCCCATTAATGTAAAACCAACAGTTGCTCAAAAGACTGTCCAATAATATGAGTACTACAATTACACGTGACAGTCCAGCAGTTGTAGAATGCTATCAAACATTTATCGCTTGTGATATTTTAAATTCTTTCCAATTTAATGATCACGCAGAACCTCAGCTTTCACAAAGTTGAGAACATTGGTAACCACATAAATCCACTTTTCAGTCACTGAATTTGGTTTTTACCGTAACTAGAAAACATGTAGGGGTAAGGTCCGGGTACACTTTACCTTCCCTAAACCCCGCATAGGGATTGCACTGGGTTTGTTGACATTGTTGTTGTACTGTAACTAAAAAACGTAAGAAGTTACGATTTCTGTGATGCAGATTAAAACTTGAAGACGGTTTAAAAAACTATTTACTTCCATTTTGAAATAGAAAGGGAGAACTATTCCACATGCCTAACTTCCTAATCATCGGCTGCAATAGGGATCTTTTCCAAGGGTGAAATCTCTTATGATGCTACTAATACAAAATCTGAGACGGACAATGATAACAACTTCTCAAAAAAATAAAAAACCTTTAATCTTTTAAAACCATCAAAACAAATATGGCCTAGAAAATAACCAACATCCAAAAGTAACAACTTTTTTGCAGTCTGCTTTTAGCAGTTTGGAATCTAAAACTAAATTAGAAGAGCGACACATATTTGTACATGGCAAGACTCTGGTTAAAAACATTTAATATCTGTATAATGATTGTATTGGTAGAATGATCATACAAGTGTTGTGTATATCTGCCTCCTCAAAATGAGCAGTACAGTAGACTTCTGAGCAGGCATACGAAAATATTCACAGTCGCTTGTTATATAAATAGCTGACATTATAAGTAGAGATTCCATAGCAGATACCTCAAAATATGAAGTAGGTTACCTTACAAAACTCATCATCTGAAAGCATGGTCAAGCTAACATCTCTGGCCATATTTGAAACTTGAATTAAAGTCTCGCTATTGCACTTATCACTTGATCTGAGCTTGATCCCTGAAACACTCACTTAAACAAGAAAGATGTCAGTTTGAAAGCAAAATTGGTGCTCAAGATTAAGATTTCAATGGAAGATAATAATCTATAATAAGACTTGGAAGATGAGAAAAAGATTATGTTCATTGCCTCACTCTTTCCATCCCATTTACTTGACTTGCTTGCTTTTTTCCCTTCCAAATTTACTGAACTTCTTTAATAGATTGATTTATCTTATTTCATCACGTTATATCTTTTCATCGATCTATTCCACTCTATTTACATATCAAATTTCTACTTCCAATTTATTAAAATCCTATTTGATTTATATTATAGTAACCTATTTATAATTTTCTCTCTCAACCTTTGGCGATAGTCAAACTAGGTCTTCTACTTTTCTTCTTTGGGTTAAATAGAGTAACTTGTTTTTAGCAAAGAACATCATCCGTCACGAAAATAGTGGCATGACTTGCGGGAAACTCCTTGCCGAGGGCTTGTGCACCCCTGGGATTAGTCGGGGCTCAAAGAGACTCGGACACCCGGTGCAAATCAAAAAAAAAAAATAGTGGCATGATCTGGAATCAACTCATCTGATTCTCTACGTGAATTCTGGCATCGATGCTTTTACAATATTTAAAATAAAATAGCATATTTGAAAACTACATATTAATTACTGCTAATCACAATTACTTTGGTAAAATCTAATCAACTTCTTTTAACATATGGCAGTCAAAGAAAGAAACAATTAGACTACCCAGATAGTAATAGTACCATACAACATGGGCAGACAAAGTATAATAAATTGTAAAGAAGGTTTATATACTTCAAACAAAATATAGAGGGTGTTAAGAATGAACTCTTCTCTCAATATTAGCAACAAAGCAATGACCAAAGGAAATTCAGCCCATGGAAAGATGAGAAGAGTTTCGAGTTTCAACTTTTATTTCATGTGCTTGAACATATTATCAATGTCAAGTTAACAACAAGAAGTGTAAACAAAGTTGATTGAGGAAACCATAATCATTTATGTTAGAGAAAAAACAGATGTTCTGGCTAGTTAATGTCCAATTATCCAAAATCTTCGTATGGAAGACATGAGCATAATGCAGCATTCAGACATATTCACAGCAGTCCACCGAGGGATTTTAGCAACTATTTCAAGACAAATCAAAGAACGTAAGTCATTTGTTAAAACAACCTGCAATTTGCACAAGCTGATGAGAGTTACGCTGCTCATAGTCACGTGGATCTAACTTGAGCCGAACAAAACTTCCTATAATCTTGGTTTCAATGGCCTCGGGCTGCTTGATCATCTCCTGCACTAAGCTCCTCTTCATGTAAACGAGTTTGATATTTTCAGGAATCAAGGCTGCATATTGACTTTGTGCTGCAGTTGAATACCAAATTGAGGATATCTTCTTTTGTTCAACCTTTTTCTCAGTTTTAGGAGCCACCAAAATTTCTGTGTCATCGTCTTCAAGATCATGATCAAGCTCATCCTTTTGTAATTGCTCCTCATTTTCAAGAAAATGGCTTTCAAGGAGGCTAAATATTCTGTGTCTGTTTACCACTTTCTTCCCAAAAACAGCTTGTAACCGAACATCACAAAGGATTCTTCTCTTTTTAACTGGATGGATTAGGTTATGTTCTTTTATATATTTGGTTACTATTGATGTGACATCATATTGGGATAATTTTTCTCTGGTATCTTGACCAGTAAACTGAAGAAAGTCAATAAGAGCTTTTGATCCCCATCCAACAAATACTTTTTTCTTTGAATTGACACTTCTTTGCATCTTTGTTTTCTGCTGTGTACATCTTTTCTTTTTAAGCCTTTTCTTCTGAGGTTCTCCGTCACTGAAATCTCCATTGTCTGAAGAAATCTGCTCATCCTCTTCTTCACTGTGTTCGTTCTCTTCTTCACTATGTTTATCTGAATCAGAGCTAATTTGGCAAATCTTCTCCTTATTTAGTTTAGCCTTACCAGCAAGGAGACTATTCTTGTCAAATCCTTCTTTTTCTTTTACTATCTCGTAATACTCCTTGAAAAGGCCCTCGTATGTTTCCCGATCTCTGAGGTCTACACTTTCCTGGAAAGCAACAATAATTCATATGAGAAATGGAATAGATCACTCATCAACTAGAGGAAAAATAAAGCAAATAAGAGAATATTGCCAATTAATAGTGATAAACACGCAAATTGTAATCTCACATGCTCCTCATACAGAGGAACATAAGCTGTTAATCAAGTTTGTGACACAACAAGATCAATCGTGATAATATCCATCTCACATATTGCTAGATTACTGATCTTTGGCCCTGGAAACTTATTTGGAAGACCAAAATGCCTACCAAGATCACCCGTTTTTGTTGGATTGCTCTCCAGGAAGCATGTTCAAGACTAGTTAATCTCAAAAAAGAGGTTTCGATCTGGATAATAAATGATACATGTGTAACTTTACCATTCTCAAAAAAAAAAAAATGATACATGTGTCAGAATAGCACAGAAACAGTCAATACCTGCTCCTTTACTGTGCAGTGGCCAACGGCCTATCACCTATTGGTCATGCCACAAAATGTGAAAGAAGCCTAAGGCGTCATGCTATTAACATTCAAGCTGTTTGCCTGGGCTAGTTTAGTTAATAGTTTCCATGACAAGTTCTCTTCGGGTGTGACAATACATTTCCAAAATAGTATAGTAACTAACTAGTTAATACTGAACCAAAAAATTACAGTTTCAGAGTAACCATAATAATCATGCATACCCCATCAGAATCAATATTTCTGTCTTCTTCCACAAGCAATGCGAGCTTTAGGCAGTTATTGCAGAATCCATGCTTCCCTTTAAGAAGGACAAAATTGATACGACCAATGCAGCGAGAGCATACAGCTCTATCACAACAATAACATTGATAATTTGAACTTTTCTGGCAAACTAAGCATGTATGCCATCCTGGAACACGGTAAAACTGATATTACTTTTTGCACAACAATTTTTATTCTATTTAATGAAAAGCAAGTATGCAACACATGACCAGTGAAACTAACAAGACAAAATACGCCAACAATAAATAAGTACTCAAACTTCAAATATTTGAATGCAATCTACATTACCGCCCATGGAGTGTGGCCTTCCCTGGAGCCTGTGTGAACGCGGGAAGCTTCATGCACCAAACTACCCTTTTAATCTAATGTCTTTAAGTGATAGATGTACTTATGTATTTCAGCAAAAGTTACCACAGACTACGGATCCTCTAACATTGTGGTCGTCATTCCAAAAAGTGGTGCAGTAACAACTTGGAGCCAAATTAAGCAATTAAATTATTCCAATATTGTTCTGTAATAGAGAAGCAGATTTTGTTTTCTAAATCAAACTCCAACAATCAAGAAAAACATGACTACAATAATTGCAGTATAGTACTATTTAAGCCCTTTATATTCTCTTGGCTAATATGTATTAATCATATTCTTATCAAGGTTTGTTAAGCATACAACACACGTCCGCTAAAGGAACCTATCCCTGGAGAATTTAGGTTGTGGATAAGTGATGAAATTCAAACTTGTATCTACAAGTTCTTATAAAAATTTATTTATACATGTAGAAATGGCAAAGACAGTTTATTTTCCAGTGATTATTTCAAAAAAATCTCAATATAACAGAAACTCAAAATTCGATTGCCTTTTTCGCTCAATATAAACTATGTTCTTTCATGCTCAACTTTGGTTAGTCAAAATCAATAAACTAGCAAAAGGAAAAAAACTACTCAGACAAAACAAAAGGAGAGAGATAAAATTCAGAAATATTAAATTTGCTTGAAGAAGGATAAATTAAGATGCTTGCCACATATCCAATGGATATCACTTGTCAAGACTGAGTCATCTTTCCCCACACATGCAGGGTGATAAGCTTTCAAACAGTCCCTGCAAAGTCAAAAATATATTATTAGTAGAAGTCCATGAAGAGAAAGAATCACCAAGTCACAGGGTGAACATCAGCAGCAAAGGTAATCAGTCACAGTCAACTACTTTCAATCCTTTGAATTTCAAAAATGAAAGGAAAGAAACTGCAATCGTGACAGGAATGCATGAACCCCGCCAAACTGAATTGCACTTTGTAGTGAAGATTACTTGCATTTGTTAAATTAGAGGGCTTTCAAATCATTACTTGATTAAAACACAGAAGTGCTTTAGTAGCATAAGTAGTGTGCCAGCGTTTCTCGGAGATGCACAATTTATTTTGTCTGCACTTTCACTTTCTCAATTGCACATGACCTCAGTTGTTCATTAGAGAGAGAGGTTGGTTTCAATTTTTGTACCATATTAGACCAGAGACAATTAACTGGAACGCCTAATGAATACCATTGCAGAGTACCAAGCAAAAAGAGAAAAGGCTAGCCAAAACAAAGACTACCTAGCTAATTTCTAGGCCATATACTGCTTATATCATTGATTTTCTGAAGCTTTTAACATGAAATTATATAAAAAGAAAAGCAGTGCTCATCTCAAAAGATGAATGACCAGCAAGTAGAGCATGAGTTTAAAGAATCACAATCCACTCTAGCATCCAAGGAATTATAGATTTATTTGTGCTTTATACAAGTGAAGTAGAGCAGAAAACTGAAAGAACCAACCTGTTTATAACATGACATTACAAAACAGAAATGTTTGCAAGCAACATTGATTTTCTCCAAGAAATTTTTTGGTTTATCAAACAAGAAAAAAATAAAATAATAAATAAATAAATATATATATATGTTTTTATTTTATTTTTTTTATTTAATAATGGAGAAATACTGAAGAGTCAGCTAATAGCTAATGCACAATTTCAAAAAAAAAAACAAGACATAACAAATAACAGATGACCAAGAACCTAGAATTCCAAGAAGAGGGGCAATTTTGACCTTAAATTGGAAAATGCGTCCTTTTCAAGCCAGATAAATTAATAATTACAGTTTCCAAACAATGTCCCACGTTTTCATCCAGAAAACAAAAATATCATTTTTATATTCAAGACCAGCTTTGAGAGAATTTCGTTTGTTCCAAAATAAAATTGATTTATTTTAATTTTTTTAGGAAGAAGAATTTACCCATAATCACAAATCATGAGCTTTCCTCCATCTTTACATTCAAAGCACCAATCTTCTGCAATTTCTGTTTTGTTCAAAGTCGGCTTACCCCTCTTCTTTGCCATTTATACCAGATACCCACTTCACTGTAATCAAGAAAAAGCCCCTTGTTCAGTTCATATAAACAAAAGGCCTAAAATGCAGCTATACCCACCCATTCTTGCTGTAATTTTTTTTTGCAGAAATAGTATATACATTGGCAGATAAGAAAATCAGCTTATTCTAAAGAAACCCCAAGAACCCATAACAAAAAATTCTAAAGAAACCCCAAGAATCATAACTAAAAAATCTAAAGAAACCCCAAGAATCATAACAAAAAATCTAAAGAAACCCCAAGAATCATAACAAAAACTTTTAAAGAAATCCCAAGAATCATAACAAAAAATCTAAGGAAACCCCAAGAATCATAACAAAAACTTCTAAAAAATCCCAAGAAGTCATAACAAAAATTACAGATTTTCAAGAATTGTGGCACCCATTAACCTAAAACCCATGAATGTTGTTTTGATCAACTGTAGATGTTCACAAAAATCATAAAGAAAAACAGCTTTACTTGGTACCTTATTCAACATAAAACTGAAAACTTTTACTCTGCTATAACATTAAGCATTGAAGAGAGAAATGGGGTAAAGAAAAGAGAGAGATTTTAGTTGAAGAGTCCTATTTTCAAGAAAGTTTTACTTATTGAAACTGTGAGCAATCTATTCTTGGATTTTACAGTAATTGCTGACACACACTCAACAATTAAACAGAAGAATGAAAACATTTGTCAGTTTAAAAAGAGGACGATCAAAACAATGTTTAGGACTAATTAGTTTTTTTAAAAAAAAGTTTGAGTTAATATCTCAAACACCCTTTAAACTATTTATATTTTATCAATTTAATACTTAGGAGTCCTTATTGTAAAGAATAATTTATAAAACGTAGAGTCATTTTATTTTGTATTTGATGGGAGATATTAAGTAATAAGTTATCTCATATACACATCAAAATAATTTATTTCGTGATAATTAATTTTGAAATAATTAAACGATTCGAAAAGTACTATAGAGTATAATTGCTATTTAGTTATGTTAAAAAAACTAACAATATATTTAAAACCTAACAAACTTTTTGTTATTTAACTAAATTTATTGATTTTTTTTTCTCTACTTCATAATTTCCAATAATAACTTTTTTTATAACAATAAATTCAACTAAAAATTTACATTTTAAAGATAATAGCAAATTCAATCAATAATAATGGAAGTGGGCAGTCTCAATTTAGTGACTTGGTCTAATTCAATTATAAATTAGAAAAAAATTATTCAATAATGTTAAAAGTTAAAATATTAAAAGATATGTAGACTATAAAATATTACTCCCTACTTCTATAAGGTGGCATCGGAATTTGGTTCAACTTCTGGCGATTGACATAAATCCATCATGCCGTCACTTACTTGTAACCGGTTTGGAAATGAATTAGAAGATTAATTATAAATGAATTTATATATTGTTTTAAATATGTATTTAGTTAGGTAAAAATTAGTTATTAATGTATTAATTATTTTCTTTTTTATATTTGTATAAAATAATACATAGTTTTTTTTCTAATTTATACATGTATTAATTAGAGATAATTCTAAATTGTCAATCAAACATCGTATTAATTTTATATGTGAATAACATATTTTCTATCTTCCTATCAAACATCGTATTAATGAACATCTATTTTTAAAGCATGTTTGACATTGCTATTGGGAGCCCAGAAGCACCTATTTTGAGAAAAAAACACTTTTTTTAAAAAAAAATTCAGTGTTTGGTAAATCTGTAAAACTGCTTTTAATTGGAAACAAAATCAATTTATTTATTGTTGGAAGAAGCTAAAAATTTCTACTTCTTAAAAAAAATAGAAGCAGAAAATTATTTTATTTACACATATCTCACATGTCTAGTTAAGTTCCATTCAATAATTTTTTTTATTTTTTTTATATAATATATTTATATTTTATTTTACGTTTATTGATTAATATTTTACGTATTATTTTACAGAATTAGAAAAAAAAAAGGTAACAACAATATTTTTGTAAGATTAGACAAAAAGTAAGAAAATAACAATTTAAAGATTTCAACCCTTCAAAAAAACGTATAATATTGATTGAAAATTTGAATATGAACATTTTAACTTAATAAAAATAAAAGTTTAATTTATTTTTTTTGTAATAGATGTTCAAACTAGTTTCTCTCTATAAAATAATCTTAATATTATAAGTACATTAATATTTGCCCTTAATCGTAATTTGACTCTCACAAACACTTATTAAAAAATATTAGTCAAACACAATTTACTTATAAAAAATACTTTTCAAATGAATTATTAGCCAAACAAAATTAATTTTTTTTAAAAAAGCACTAGTCTGAAAAACTACTTTAAAAAAATACTTATGAAAATAAGCAGTATTTAGGAGGAATGTCAACACAGGCTTCTTAGTACAGACGATTTGTAAATAGGAATGGAGCAAATATGATATTCCTTTCGCTCCTATTTATATGTCGTCATTACTAAAATAGATGGTCCTTAATACTCTTTATGTTCCCTTTTATTTGTCACTAATTTCTAAAATAGATTTTTTATTTTTACTAGTCACTTTTGAAATATCAAGAAAAAGACAGTTATTTTTTTCCATTTTACCCTTAGCATTAAATATTATTCTTTATATCATTTTTCATGACTTAATACTAAACATTAATTAGTAGGGGTGATATGGTAAATACTTATATCAATAGTTCTTTTTTTAACGACTGTGTCAAGTCAAATAATATCAAATAAAAATGAACGGGGGAGTATTGGTCATTTCACAAAATCAATGTGTAGATGACAATATTCTTCCTATTTTATCCTTCAAAGTTATTAGCTTTGAAAGAATGAATTTGACTAACGTAGAAAAATTAAATGATCATTGATCAATTTAATTAATCAAAATAAATTAACTTATGTTCATTTATTGAAAAGTTAACTGTAAGAAATTACTAAATAAGAGTACAATAGTAATCCACCTAATTCCTTAAGGAACGTAAAATATAAAATAATGACATATAAATAAAAATGGAGGGAGTATTTGTTACACTTTGCTTTCACATTTCGTTGACGGATTACTTCTTTTGGGGGAACACGATTTCCTCCTAATTTTCACAAACTGCCATTTTTCATCGAGATACGTCAATTTTTACCACAGTAGCATTTTTATAAATTAAATATTATTTAATTTTTATAATTATTTAATTAAATTGGTCAATTTGACGTTGAAAAGCAAAATGTGACAAATACTCCTCCCATCTTATTTTATTGAAAAGCAAAATGTGACAAATACTCCTCCCATCTTATTTTATGTGACACTTTTTGATTTTGAAATTCAAACAAACTTATTTTTTACCGTAAGTTTTCCATAGATCTTTTAAATATTTTCAATAATTATTGTGACTTATAATATTTTTTACGTAGTTTACAAATATATAAATTTTATTTTTAAAAAATGAAGATTCCATGCGCAAATTTTCGATCAAATTAAATTATTTAACTCTCGAAAAATAAAAAATACTACCTAAAGTGGGACAAAGTTAGTAGTAATACATTATGCTAATTACTCTTAATCACGTGGGATAATACAACTCACTTTCAGATTGGACAAAATTTTAGTAATAGGTCAAGGATATTATGATTAAAAAACAATTTGCTATCAAAAATAAAATAAAGTGTTCGGTTTAAATTAAACCTCATATGTTCGTATATAACATGAATAACCAAATTAAATATTTGATGATAAATTATTGTATAATTTAACTATTATGAACACCCTATTACAATAATTTCCGTACTTAGTATGAAGAGCTTGTTTTGATTTTTGAATTTTGATTTACAAGCCAAAAGTCACAAGTCACAAATTTTAATTTATGATTTTTAATTTATTTTTATTATTTTAACTTAAAATCAAGTATTTATAATCATTTTTTTAAAAATTAATCAAATATTCCAAAAATACCTTAAAACTATTTTGACTTAAAAACACTTTTTCAATCGAAACACACACTTAAAATATGTCATGTAATAATAGTTTGTGAAGCAATTGGAAAATTGAAAATCTCTGTCACAACTAAAGGGAAAAAGAGGATGTAGAAGACACATGTCATACGATCATGTATTTAGAATAAACATCAAGTGTGACTGAATTTTTTCCAACATAAAATACACGAAAAATTCTTTGGTGAAAAAAAAATGACATAAAACCTCAAAAATATGAATGAAAACATGATTTTATAAGTGAAGTTTGGAGAGGTAGAGAGGCTATTTTCGATAGATCCTAGTACAAAGAAAGTCACATCAAAGCAGCTTGAAAAGAAATAACGGAAGTGAAGAAATCATGGCAAAATACTGCAGAAAGCATGATAAAACATTTTGAAAAAAAAAAGCGGTTAGTAGATAGTAATAGAAATCGAAAGACAAGAAGAAATACCACTACTACTAGTACGGAAGGATAAGCAAGACAACACTCTACTATCTACTAATATTCTACCAAAATATGTCTTCTGCAATCTCCTTTCTAAGGTCATATCTTCAATAAACTACAACTGTGTCATGTCTTGTTTAATCACTTCTACTCGAAAATATGAATGAACACAAAATAATGAATAGTTTAATACTCACTATGCAAATCAATTAAAGTATTTACATTTACTCACTGATTTAAAACAAGAACGTTATTCCACAAGGAAGCAAACTAAGCAGTGTGCCAATATAGTACAGTAATTCACATCCTTAAGTAGCCTCCTCATATAATAAAGAGAGAAAAAAAAATCCTAACATATTCTAAAAAAAAATCACAATTTCATACACATGCAATACAAAATTCACCTAGTCTATTTACAACTTCCTCAACAAAAAAAAAACGTATGATTTTCTTGAAAAATTTACAACTAATTCCTCACATTAATCCAACTTTCTGATGATTCCAAGTCCATTTTCCCTCCTCTTGTTGAGATCCAAAACCCGTGATCGCGTAATGCATTTCCACTCATAGATTCATCTTCATCACTTGATAATTGATCATCTGAGAAATCCATCTCGGAGAAAATTCCACCGTCTAAAACACTAGCAGGTGTACTAGCAACTTTAAAATTCTTGATTTTTACTGAATTACCCTTTGAAACAAATGGATGATCAAGCAATTGTTCAACTTTCCACCTCTTTTTACTATCCCTTTCCAAACATTTAATCAAGAAATCCAAACCAACATCAGAAAAATGTGATGGAAATTGTGGCATTTCATTACTACAAGCAATTTTCAACACTGCAGCCAGGGGATTTGTACATATATCACCTCCCCATGGCGTTTTCCCCGTCGCCATTTCGATTATTGTGCAACCTAAAGACCATATATCAGCAGCAAAATCTAACTCTTCATTCCTCAAAATCTCTGGTGCCATCCATAAAGGTGTGCCACCAATAGACTTTGATAGAGATTTTGTTATGCCTTTTACCTTATGGTCTTTTATTCTTTTTGCACATCCTAAATCTGCTAATTTGATTTCTCCACTAGTACCTAACAATATATTCTTACACTTGAGATCACAATGCACAATTCCATTTTCATGAAGATATTTTAAACCTTTTAATATTCCTTTTGTATACAAACAAATTACTTCTTCATCTAATGACCCTCCAAATTTCTCTGCTACATCAGCTAAACTCCCTCCTGTCATAAATTCAAGAAAAAGACTCAGCTTTCTCTTACCATTTGCTTCAAAAGACAAATCTTTACCAATGAATTTAACAATATGTGGTGAATCCAAATTCTCAAGAATTTCAACTTCATTCTCAAGAAACTTAAATCCTGCCTCTGAGTCTGTAGATTTCAACACGAAAAATCCTCCGGTCGCCTTGTCCATTGCCAAATGAACACTCCCAAATGATCCTGATCCAATCACTTTTCCTTTCAACCACTTAGTAGGCTTAAGACATGAACATTTGGAAAATTCAGCCATAGTGTGCACTCAAGATCAAATGACACCAATCTTGATTTTTAGTGTCAAAACAAAATCCACAATCTGGACTAAAGATCACAACTTTTTCAAATTATGAATAAATTTATCATAAAACGAAAGACGGGGAACTACCAAACAACTTACAAGAACTCAAAAAATTAGATTTTTATATAGCAATTCCTTGTACATACACAGAAATTTCAACAGAATCAACAGAGAGAATATTGAAAGAGCGGTTTTCCATTTCCCATATGATGGAAAACCGCTCTATCCAAAATAAGAAGATTGAATTTTTAAATTTTTGCAGTGTTGATGAAACAAAAGAGAAAGAGGAAGTATGAGTTTTGGATGAAAAAATCCAACTTATAAAGGGGTGTCTGGTGATCCAAGAATTTTGGAACTTATGTGTTCCTATTGGATGGGAAATTAACGGACAGTAACTGTCACATTAAAGTAAACAAATTTCATGTTCATTGAATTTTGTTTTGATTAATGAAGGGGAACTTTCTTTGGGGGATGTTCCTATGTCACCTAAAACTTGATTAAATGTGCCTATACATATAGTAATAAATTATCAGTGATGTATTTGACTGTAACTAAATTTGTTTTAAAAATATTTGACGTTTTAGAAAAGCAAGAATCGTTGTGAAAAAAATACCAACTAAATGTAGTGCGTATGTAGACCATTTTCTACCTTGTGAAAAAATACCAAAAAATAACTAGCTTATATACTTTTAAAAAAATCTTCGATGAAGTAAGAATCAACACTCTAATTTAATGGCAGATACATCTTCTGGATTTACTCTTCACTCAGGAGTCAGGTCTAGTGTCGTATGCAAAATTTTGTGGAAATGGTGTCAACTTAACTAGTACAACAGTTTGGATTCAAGTTGTGAGGGTTTGAATAAAGGCTAGAACTCCATCACAAATTAATGTTTACAGTAGTTTTCGAGCAGTGTTAGTTTATTTTGTGTACGTATTTTAGAAATTACTATCTACATTGATACAAAACTGAGAAAAGTGAGATGTAAAAATATATGAATTATTTTCTATGAAACACACAAATTGCCAACTTTCTTTCCACATGAATTCTGTCTAGTACAAACAGATACACATTTGTAACTTGACTCTTCCCATCTCTTATTCAGAAGAATAACAATGAATGTATCCACAAGGAATTGATCAAGAATATTTGTTCTGGTATATGAGAATGCAGGTTCTTTCAGAAAGCTTCTATTAGCCTGTTATTCTTTTACAGGTGTAATCGAAAAGGACCTGAAAAACACTTCTAGCATCTTTCTCTTTGGGCAGCTTTAGAAGACGAGCTACCGCTTGAAAACCAGCATGTTGCCTAGACAATGAATCTGCCTCCAGTTTTGGCTTCACCTCTTGCTTGGGAATCTTAGGTGGGTTTAATGCCCACTGCATAGCCCAGATTGCCAAAGGACGCATGTAACCCAGAGCTCTATATCGGCCTTCTGTGTTCCAACCTTCTGGGGTCTGAAAAGCATAGCTGCGAATGAGGAAGAACAGATTTAGCAAGCAAGGAATAGGGAAAAATCTCACAACCTCCGAGAGTTGCCAAATACTGATGTCAGTGTTACTCCAAAAATTACAATGATATAGTTGGAGCCTTCTTGAGTCGAGGGTCCATCGGAGACAACCTCTCTACCTCACACAAGGTAGGGGGTAAGGTCCGTGTATACCCCACTTGTGGGATCAGACTAGACTTGTTGTTGTAGAGTTGGAGCCTTCTAAGAAGAATTGCTACTGAACAAAAGCTACAGGAGATCTATATCATCAATCAAATCCTTAAGGCAATGGGTGAAGTAGCGCAGGTATCTAAATCCCTTTGAAAATCCTTACACAACCAATGAGGGACAATTGTATTGTCCCAACACTCTCAGCACGTGTAACCTAATTCTATATGGAGTTGAAGAGATTTTTCTTCATTATATTGGAGAAGACTGGCGTAGGCTTAAAGTGGAGAGAGAGAGAGGGAGAGAGTAGGCTCAATAGAATTGGGTCTGGAGATTTGAACACTTCGTTTCTTTTCTTTTTCTTGGAGAAGTTTGAAGGGTAGACTCGAAGTAGAGAGAGAGAATGTTCAATAGGTTAAGGAGTTGGTCTGTAACAAAGTTAGTTTAAGTCGATAGGTTGATCTGAGAGAGACAGCGTAGCAAACAAAATGTAGAGAGAAAACAATAGTGAAAGTGGGCTAACCAACTTTCGCTCTGATACCATGTGAAAGAATCTGAACTCTAATCCAAAACCTTAAGGCAATGGGTGGAGTATCCCAGGAGATTAAAATCCCCTTTAGGGGCAATCGTATTACCTAACAGCCTCAAATAAACATGACAAGAAATACCCAATACCACTAGCCAAGGTTTTTGCTTGAATTCTTGTAGTCCAATGAACAAAAGCTTACAAAACATGAAGTTACCTCAAACAAATGAAGGAAAGAACAGGAACTTCACTTACCCAAAGCCATCTTCAGACCAAACAGTTTCATAGACTCCAGCTGCAGTTTTAAATCCGGTATCTGCCATGTCTTCATGAATCATGGCTGCAGCTACAGCATATGTAACTCCAGACCATATCTCCCTTGATTGCAAACTAGATGAGTCAGGTTCCCCACTGGGCCGCATTCCATTCACTGCTCCACGCCTCCCATCCTTGACCTTCATGACATTGAAATTGAACACTGTCTCAAGTGCGGTTTTAGCTTTTTCTTCATCAACAATTGGTAGAAGACCACATGCTCGAGCATACCTACAAATAAAGAAAATGGCGATCATGAAAGAAGAAGAGGCATCAATAACATAACCAACTGCATTACCTATATTGATATAAGCAGATGTTCAGTGTGGAATGCACATAGGAGATTGCATAGGCATGCACCGTAGATACGAGAAGAAGGGTGCAGAAGAATCATGATTTGAAAAATGCAACGACATAAAAACAAATACTTCAAAAGGATCCAGCTATTTTGGGTCAAGCAGGCAAATGGATGTGATCTGACCCACAAGGCTATATAGGCTTTGCCACCCAAGATACAGAAACTGAAACAAATTTACCTAGCCATTTTGCCATATACTCATAAATAGAAATATATTTTTATCTTTGTGTCTGTATATTGTATAATTATAATTTTCAACCTAAGATAAAAGGACTGGAGGCTGCTAGTAAGAAACTGAAGTAAAAGAAGGGTAATTCTGTTTCCAATATTTATCCTTCAGTCTTGATATATATAAAAGCACTTTGATGCATACCATTGGCCAGCCAATTGATCAGCTTGAATCGATGAGCTTACGGCACTGCCACTATTATCATAGTTGAAGTAAGAACCATTCCACAATTTTTGATAAACTTCCTTTGCTTTTTGAAACTTAAACCAAAAGTAGTCTTCAGAACCCTTGTCACCTACTTCTCGAGCTAGGGCTGATGCAGCCTGCAAAGCTGCCACCCATAGGCCACCACAGTAAGCACTCACACCAGAGACAGACCATACATCATATGTCTGATCAGGAAATCCATCATTTTCGATCATCCCATCCCCATCCTTATCAAATTGGTCCATGAAAGCTATTGCCATATACACAGACGGCCAAACAGCTTCAACAAACTTTTTGTCACCTGTCGCAACAAAATCCCTGTAAACTTGAAGAACAAATTTTGGGTTCAAATCTTTCCACCTATCTGTGTTATACAGGCAATAGTAATTTACTTCAAACCATGGATCATCCATTCCAATATCATGAGGAAGAGCGCCAAGAACATTCCTTGTCGCTGACATTCCATCATCCAAGAGTTTTCTCTTACTAGGATCATGCATCATCACAGCAGCTGCATAGTCTCGTTGTATGCTAAGTTCAAGTTTTGGGAATAGCATGGCCAAAGCAAACGATGCATAAAAATGAACATCATATGTGTTACACATATGATATTCAATTCCTTCAAGGTAGAGGAACTGGCCAATATTTTCCTCTCCCTTCTGAAGAAGATTTGTTCCGATAGCAGCATTTACTGAGACAGGAGTATGAAGTTCCTCAAACACCGAACCCATCCTCTCAAGAATGCTAACAGCAGTGCCATCTGAATGGGTTAAATGAGCACTTCTCTCAACATCCGAACTAGATCTTTCAATGGAAAATCTTTTCCCAATTGTTGATACACTTTGAACTGGTGGCAATCCATCTAAAAATAAAATAAAAAGGATCATGAATCGGCTACACTCAGCTTATTAAAGCACTGTTAAAGCATATGAAATCAAAGCATACCTGTCCAAATTGTCCCTCCTGCATTTAAATAATAGAGCTCATTGAAGAGTGTTATTGGGTACCTGCAAAAAATCCACAAAATAATTCTCAAATATGGTAATACATAGAAAGCAACATAGTTTAGGATTATGATGTAGAATCCTAAAAGTTAATATATTTACAATAAGTTAGTTTGATGTAGTTTATGATTAGAATGTAAAATCCTAATACGTAGTACAATAGATACTCGTAGAGCAATATAAGAACCACCAATGTGCATGAGTTAACTGAGAAGATAAAACATAAAGAGTTGTATTTTTACACACAATATTGTTCTATAATCTTCTTCATGGTATCAGAATTTTGATTCTAACCTAATTTATTCTGTATTCTGAACCCTGTTCCACGTCCTCCACTCTCCCCCTTTCACCAGGATCTCTCCATCAATTCATAATTATATGTCCCATAAAATTGAAATTCTCAAATTGTCCTGTTTGGAGAACCCAGATAAGCTGATGATATTGTGAATGAACCATCATCTAAGGTTGTGGTAAATAAAAAGGACGATGAAGAAAACAAACAACCCTAAGTTTATAGAGTGGGAAGAAAAAAACATCTTCGTGAGAAGTTGACTAACTGGAACAATAAATGAAGAGTCAATGTTTTTTATTATTGGCTGCAGTTCGATCAAACAAATTCAGGAGGGTCTTGAGGACAATTACTTACAAGCTACAGGATAAGGAATTTCAATTGAAGCAACAAATTCAGAGTATCAAGATGAGATTGAAATCTGTAGATAAACACATAAAAGAATTCAAAGGAATTTGTGATAGTCTCACCGCAACACGCAACCCATTAGATGAAGATAGCAAGGTTATAAAATTTGCTAAGGGTCTTGGAAACAAATAGAAGACCTTGAGGATTGTTATGCTGGGCAAAGCTCCACATGCAACCTTCACTCAATATATTAATGCACTGAGAGGATACGATATGAGAGATGAAGATAGCAAGAAGGATGTCGTGGCTTTTCAAGACCCATAAAATACAAGGTTCGTTTGGTAGAGGTAGAGGCAACTCTTCCCATGGAAGAGGACATGCAAACCCATACCACATTTGTGGAAGAAACAACCACACTGCTATCTCTTGCTTTTAAAGGTGGGATCACTCCTACCAATCTCAACAGGAAACTCCACAACAAGCAATGAACCATCAGACAACAATCTTTACATGGACTCTGGAGCAAACTTGGAGTTCCATGATTGCCAACCTCCAGCTTGAGGGGATGGTAGAAAGCAACATAGTTTAGGATTATGATATAGAATTCTAACGTTAATATGTTTACAATAGATTAGTTTGATATAGTTTATAATTAGAATGTAGAATCCTAATACTTAAGTACAATAGATAGTCGTAGGGCTATATAAGAACCACTTATGTGCATGAGTTGACTGAGAAGAGAAAACATAAAGAGTTGTATTTTTACTCTCAATATTGTTCTATAATCTTTTTCATGGTGTACCCCACTTGTGGGACTTCCCTGGCTATAATATTTTGTTGTTGGTAATTATGGTGCACACAAGAAAATTAAAGCTCACCATTCGGGTAGCCTCTTGTCTTCAATAATAGGTTTTTGCCATTCTTCTATTTGTGACTCCCACTGAGTATGCTCTGAGTCCCATCAAGAAAATAAAATTTTAAAATATCATCTAAATGGAACCCCATATTATCAGAAAGTCCATGTTCAAAATATTCGGAGCACAAGCTTTACCTTGGATAGCATCATGTGCAATTTTTGCAGCAGCATGACCCGTAGTACCATAAAACTTAGTGTAGCGCCTGTTCATAGAGCAACATTAATCAGCAAAAGCATAAGAAACATCTATTTCATGTGTACAAATAAGGTCGAGAATGTTATAACTACTTGCCTCTGATAAGTTTTACCACCTCCAAAATTAATTTCAGGGCAGGCCCATGCCAATGAGAATGTTGCACTTCTTACATCATCTGCTGGAATAGTTAGTGAAGCTGCAACTGCCGCTCCAACAAGTGATCCCGGTTCAGAAGGCATTGACTTTTCCTCAGATTGAAGGTGGTCAAAGGATCCATGCTATCAAAGCAGAAACAGGTCAAAGTCTGTCAAGAATGTTTTTTTTCCCCTTTGATAAGTTCTAATTTTATTAATGATATCTCATGTATAGAATCAGTTACTGAAAGTCAGATAACCTACAAAAGAATGACATTAAAATAGAAACAAGGAAATTCAAATGAGAAACACTTTTTTTTATAATATTTCAATATAGAATGGGTTTGAATCATGTATACTTCCGCTTCAAGGTGGACATAAGAAGCAATATAACCAGAAAAAAATTCAAAATAATACCATGAAGAAATCATTGCTTGCTGAGTCTTTATTCTATAAACTAATATTCTTATTTAGAACAGCAGATAGATGTTCTCAGGAATTCTTCAGAAGCCTTAGTAATAATGATGTGAAAAACTGCTTTAGGCGCACAGAGTAAGCAACTAGTCATCCAGCAACAGCGGAAACTTCTAACACCAGAAGCAAGTTACCGTTTGGCCATATTTCATTGTAAAAATTGAAAAAAGTAGTTTTTGTTTTCAAAGTGAAAAATGAAATTTGAAAATTTTGTGTTTGGCCATGAATACAAATTGGAGTTGTTTTTCAATTTTTGTGAGTAATATGGACTTATGGAGTGAAAACAGCTTTTTTGTGTTATTCAAATTTCTGAAAATTCTGAAATTCAAATTGAAGTTGAATTATGGAATTTTATGGCCAACGTATTTTCTGTAGTTCAACTCCCAAAAAAAAAAAAATTATGGCCAAACGCCACACAGAGACAGAGGAGAGTCCTCTATAACGTTTCAAATTGCTTCAACAATCCAAATGTTCAGTTATCGAAGTCACCGTTAATACCAGGAAGATATCTTGATGGAGACAAAATATCAAAGAGCCACACAGACAAGTATACACAATTTCAAAGAGCATGATGCAGAGAAAGGAACTGTTAAGCTGCTTTTGCAAGCACCAAGAATAAGTTTAGTCTGCAATTAAAATAGGTTTGGACCTTCTACACTAATTAGACACTTCCCTTCTTTCTATTTCTGGTACTGGCCTAGTAGATGAATAAATTGAGATATGGTAATCAATGAAGACCTTTGGAGGTGTCAGGTGGATTGGCAACACATAGGATTTCTTACCCTTTTTTCTAGCTTCTTTGCTGAGGGGGTAGAAAGTATGATTTTGAGGATTTGTCCTCTCACAATATATATATATATATATATATATATATATATTGCCTGCTGCTCACTCTATCTGCCTCTCGAAGTGTGAAGAAGATGGTTCAAGAAAATTCGGAAGTGGGGAAGAAAGAGTATACCTTTGATAAAACGTCAAATCAAAATCTTCTTTTAGGGAAATTCAGTTGTCAGAATTCTGAGATATCAACAATGTTACGATGTCATAAAAACTCAACAAGTTCTCACAACTTAAGGGTAGGAAATCAAGAGTCCCATCAAATGATCAAAAGATATGTCAAGGACACGTAGTATATTGAATCACGAAAGACATTAGCTACGATAGAAAATAAATATAAATGGTTAAAGTCATACTCCCTCCGTTTTAGTTTGTTTGTCCTACTTTCCCTTTTAGTCCATTTCAAAAAGAATGCCTCTTCCCTTTTTTGACAACTCTTTAAATTCAATTGTCCACATGACATGTTTAAGACCACTAGATTAAATGACATTTTGGTACATTCTACGTATCTTTAATCTAAAACCACAAAATTCAAAAGTCTTCTTTACTTTCTTAAACTTCATGTCAAGTCAAAACATGACAATCAAATAGAAACGGAGGGAGTCGTTCATTTAGTGGGTAATGCATGTGTAATATGCTGGTAGAAAAGGTCCAGATCTGGCACCCCCGTGAAAACGAATTTGAAAATCATAAACAAAGTTAGTCCATTTTTAAGCAATTGCAAACACCTTTTTAACTTCATTCCACATGTCTTTTGCTGTAATACCCTGGGAGTCACCAGATATCACAAAGAAAGGACACTCAGAGACGTGAACTGCATCATTTTCCTCTGCTGCAATTGCAAAAGTCACAGAAGGAAGTTCTTTGGAAGTCCTGCATTCACAGAGTATGGTAATACAGATTTTCAACAGCATTCCAATTTATTGTTCAACTGTGAAAAAACTCGTAACCAAGTCTCTCATTTTCTTTTTCTTTTTCATTTTTGTTTTGTTTTTCCTTTCATTTTTTTCTTTAACAAGAGGATGAAACTTACATGTGGTGCAAGAGTACGCCTTGGACTCCATCTTCCGTTCTAAAATCCATCACCAAAGAACAAGTTATTGTTATTGACAACAAACAAAAGAAGATTTTCAGAGAAAAGGTTGAACATTTCCTTTAGACTTCCAAGTCAAATAATCCCAAGAAAACAGTCACTTTTCTGGTTCCTTTTATTTTTCTGTTACATTAATTTGCGCATATTTCAAGAATAAAGCTTAAAGTGGCAAGTGAGTGTCTTTAAAGCTGGAACCCAGAATGATGAGTGAAGTGTGTCCTGCGTACGCTGTCCCAAATAGTATTATCCTATAGGATTTGGCAGGATTTTTCAGGGCAGACTTCAGAATGTCTACCCTTTGTCGGCACCACAAGCTACTTTTTGACTTTTCACAGACGAAAAAAGGATGAATCCATCCCAAGAAATGTAACAGTAAGTCCATCTAACTACTTGAACATGAATTGTCAGGCAAAGGTTTCACTTTTAGGAGAGATCCTAGAAAAGAAAGAGCATATTTACTTTAGAGCATGGCAGAACTGACTAGCAATGTAACAAATTCATGAAGTAGCAAACAATGTAAAGTTTCAGCTTCAGAAAAGCAGGCAATATCTAATGGTGAACCAAAAACAGAAGTTCAATAAAATATTGGGACTTATGACTAAGTCATAACCTTGCTAAAAGTGATCTGACCTAAACTTTGAATTGAAATGATGGCCAGAAATTCCAGAATCTCCACCAGCAGAATTCTGTGAACACAAAAAAGAAAGAAGAAAACAAATGTTTTACTCACTATCTTCCCATTCTTGAGAACGAGTAAATAATACAAAATTCCGAAAGATGGATTAGCAGCATTCATAATCTGGATTCTGAAATACTGAGTAAATCAAAGTCACATGAGAAAACTTACTGCCCAGGTGAAAAGCAAAGTGACATCTGCAGAAGTATTTCCCAAGTTATGCAGCTGAACAAAATAAAATTCAACCCGCAAAGTTAATGCTACAAAATACATCTCCACCAGAAAAAAATGGAGGGTTAAAAAGAGATCTGAATATTCCCAACTGTGAATGTAAAGACTGATGTAGGTAAGCTGCTCTCTTTGTAGTTGTGGGGGATAAAAGGAGAGATCTGACGGCATACTATCCTGAGTGCTGGATCAGGTTCCCCTTGATAAAAATTGAAAATATAAGACAACCCCTAATGAAGCACATCAAACTAGTGAATATATTGGTCAAACATAAAATTACCATTGTATACAGTCCACGCTCTTGGATAAAGACCATGATATGTAGAATTTTGGCCACCCAAATTCCAGTCCCAAGATCCTATTCCAGAAGCTGAAGAATCACTGTTTACTCACAAAATATCAATGGCCTTACCACTGAATCTCTTCCATAAATATATAATACTGTGAGCTATGTTACTCGGATTCTCCAAAAATGATGCCGTACCCGTGTCGGAACCTCCAAAATTGCACTAATCTTGGAGGATCCGATATGCACCCTTCGACATTTTTGAAGAGTATGAGCAACATAGATTGTGAGTAGGCAAGACAACAGTGAGAAAATTAAAAACATTTATAACCAAAGAAAAGAATAGCTCCTTACTTTGGAGTTCTCGGGCATAACACAGTAGAATATTTTTCACCATTTGGACGTGTAACAAATATCTGCAATAGTAATCCACAGTCAAGTGAGGTCACACGCTGAAATAATAACAGCAAATAAGGTTTTTCCTGCTTCTATCTTTGCTCGCTGTCTCTTCTCCAATGCTTCGTTAACATTGATCAGATTTAATCCTGCTATTCCTCTTTACTGCACATGCAGGCTCTTAATGACTGTTATAATTCATACAGCACTGCTGCAGATGCTTTTTAGTTTAAGAACTTTTAGAATCTTGATATGCTAAGTCAAAAATGTTATATTCACGGAGGCAATCCTTTGAACAAACATAGACCACTCCCATGTTTGAGAAATTCATTTTTTTCTCTTTCCATCAGAAAGTGGAGCTAATTTCATATTTGCTAGACCTTATTTTGTCATCCAGGGAACTGTACTCATGCATAGAACTGTTTAACTCGTTGGTAAACTAATTTTTTTGAATGATTTTTCAAAGTTTACTTCTGCATGTATGTACATTGGATCCTAGTAAGTAGACCAAGATAAAAGTATATCCCGAGTATTTTTAGAAAGCAAAAGCACCAAAAAATGATAAGGTCAATGGGGCTTGAAGTGACAAGAAGCGAAGCATGCACTGCTTTGAAATGAGGCGCACAATTAACAGGAAATTAGAAAATATCAAACATCTTTGAATTTGGTACAACAAAAAATCAATTGAATATAACTAATTTCAGCATCCAATGCTCTCTCATGATCTTTTTTATAGCTAGAACTGTTTTGAACCATCTAAACCGATCTACCCCTCTCGATGAAATCAAATAATTTCTCAAGGAAAAGAGCCATTAACAGCAGAATGTGCTAAGCTTATGATATTTTTCTTTGATTTAGAAAAGCCTTCTATAGGTAGCCAACGCATATACATTTGGTCCATTTAAGTATGCAAGCTTTTCTGACAGCATGCTAGAGGAGTATTTCCTTTGGTGCATTATTCGAACGGATCTTGAATAATGGACAAGACTGTGGTGTGAGAAAGTAAGACTAGAACAACGGTGATAGTTTGACTGGGGGTATTTGAGGAGGAAGGGGAGAATGTCAAAGGAGTAGAGGAATGGGGGGTAATCTGAAGTAACAAAATAATTTTTTTGGACATGCGGCACCGCGTGTTAGACACACACCTATCTTACAGTGGTCTTTGCTATATAAGGCGGTCAATGATACACTTCTTACAAGGATAAGGGGATAATAGGTCCCCCGCAAAGTTCAAATGTTTTTTCTGGAAAAATCACAAAGTCCCGGTGGGAATGTAATTTATCCCAACAAGATAGCATAAATCAAAGATGAGTGTGACCTACTCATTTGAACTCCTTCATCAAATCTTTTCTTGTTAAAAAGTAGCTTATCTGAAGTATTAAAGGAAAATCATATACTTGTGAAATACAAAGCACTTGACAGTTATATAGTCATATACTTCATAGAACTTACAGAAAATTGGTTTGCTAGAACTGGTTTATCTTCACATATCCTAGGAAATATTTGCCAGCGCAAAAATTCTCCTTTGAAACTTCTTCCTATGCTTCCTGCACTGAAAGTTCTTTCTTTTTAGATAACAGATACCAAATAATTCAGTTGAAGTGGCTTCAACATATTAGCAATAGATCACATATCTACTCAATCAAACAGTACGCAGACATGTAGGATAATTAACCCCTTTCTACGGTGAATACAAAAATTAAAGTTGTGCTGATCCAGTGGGAAGTCTAAAGATTCCCCATGTATGATATGAATTCATTAACATCTTAATGAGAGCAGAATAAAGTGTATCGATAACATGAAAATGTATTATAATTTTGTACAGAGAGAATGGATTATCATGCAAATATGACTAAAATGTTAATAACAGTAGGTGCAGCAATTTTTTTCTTTGACTAATTAAAAGATTCTGAATATCTAGTATCATACCCCATACCACCAATAGGAACTCCTTGGCATGATGAGTAGACCCTTTTTATGAAAGGATTGATAAACAGAGCATCCTGCAAGACAAAAATATAGGTGACAAGTGCATCTAATAATTAGAAAGATGATGATACTTAAACTTGAAACAAAAGGAAATCACCTTTCCTTTGGCTTTTTCTTCTTGTAGATATTTCCATAGACGGAAACCTAATGGAGCCTACATGAAACAAAAAGTACCACAAGATAACAAACAATGAGTTCAAGGTAGAAAGTGACAAGATTTTCACAGGTATCACAATACCAACTTAGGCTCCTGGTGCATGCATTTTCATGTAGCTATTTTTTTATTTGACAACATGTCTAACTAGCTCTAAGTTAATGCATGAAATTCAAGTACAATTCACATCAAATACTTATATAACAGGTGTTTAATCAGCCTCATAGAGACATGAGTAGCATTGACTTAACAAATCTAGGATTAGAACAGCAAAACTCCAAAAAAGCTAAAGCGGCTATCAGTTAGCTCCTAATTGATCTAACGGCTTGAAAACATGCTTTTTGACTGACTTCACAAAAGTATAGAGCTCCTGAAATTCTAAAGTATTTCTCAATATGTTCAACCACGATGTCTGGTAAAACGAAGGTTGGCGCGAATCAGTGAAACCATGAAAATCAGAGTTTATTCACATACCAGAGTAACCATTTCTTTCAGCTTAAGATTGAATTCTGAAAGGGAAATATCATCACAGTTTAACTTGCGCTGCCAAGTCAAAGATGGAAGTTTCGCTGGGTCAACCGTGACCTGGAGAAAAGGGGGGAAAGGATAACCTCATCAGCAGCAGTACATTAGTTTCCATATTGCTGCTACATAGAAAACTGTAAAGATCCATGTATCTGTGTTCTATAAACTGCAGGTAACTATCTTTTATTTTTATTTTGAGATAAACTGCACAAAACTATGTAACCATATGGTTTAATTTGTGGTAGGTTCCAGTTGGTGCTACATACAAAATCTTCAAAATTACATTCTATTTTCATGTTGAATATTATTGCATAAGTAGCTTCTCTGAGGTACAGGTAAGGTCTGCATACTCTACCCTCCCCAGACCCCACTGTGTGGAACTACACTGGGTATGTTGTTGTTGAATATCATTACATATGTAGCTTCTCATAGGCAATTGAAATGCACTAGATAAGGGAGTCCTTTTCATGGGCCAAAGATTTTTTTATAAGCACAATTAAAAGATAAATCACGGATAAAACCTTTGCAGTTATCATATAAATCAAATAAACAAGTCAGACAATTCAAAACCAAAAAGCTTAAAAACCAGTGTGCAGGTACAACTTCTTAAAGCAACTTGAGTAATTATACTAACAACATATTTAATCAATTATTCAAAAAATCTTTAGGCATAGGCATTTAAGGCATAATCTATATGAAGGCACCAAAGGGTATCACAAGCCTATGATCACTGTAGAGTCATCACGCATAGCTGCCCGAAACCTCATAGACATGAGTGACAAAAGTGAACGATAATATACATAAACAGAAATTTGTAAATAAAATTGTTCACACCGAGTACATAACTTGTCAACTGTGATGCTCTAAATACATAAAACTGAAATTGACAGAGCTCATAAGTTTTTTTCTTTTCTAACCAAATCATACACAGCCATCAGATTCTTCACATAATGTTCTCTTTTCATATAGTGTAACTCTTTCAAAGTAATTATCCAGTAATAACATAATGTACATGCTAATTTGTTCAGAACTCAGTTAAGGGCTTTGGCGCTACTACAGTGCTTCACTAACTCGAAGCGCCTCGCTACGAGAATCTAGCTATGCAGATGCTTGCATGGATTTTGACCACTATCAGAAGTTAATAGACAACAGCTCTTGTGGTTAATCATAAATACGAGCAAATAATACAGGCCTTGAATGCAGTAAAGTGTTTTGCACAAGGGACCTGATGTAGGCGCCGCAATTGTGCCTTGTTGCACCTAAGGCATATGTGGTTCATCAATTTTCTCATGCCATCACAATTAAATTGGAGAAAAGAGAAATAAGCAATAATAAACAAAGAAAAGCTCCTCACAGCACACACTATAGCAGGGAAAGAAAATGGTGTACCTCGCGATCCTTACAACATTCTCCTTCTCCTTTGTTAGATCCATTAATCAACATGTCTCCTGTATTGAGCACAGAAATATGATGTCAGTATATTCTAAAGCATCCTAATTTTCTTTTCTCAAGTTCCATTACAGCAAGAAGCAGGGTTCAAATAATGCCACTGGTAGAAAAATACATAATTTCCATAAGATTCAAATTATCATCATTTCTCTGTCTAGTCTGTCTTAAATCTAGGCTATATTGCCAAAGCTTTATGCACATCAGCTGTTTGAAAGTCTAAAAAGTCCTAAGGAGAATGAATTACGCACTATCAGCTGGTTGAAAAGTCTAAACTTTTTTCACACTTACACTCTACCTTCACCCCGATTATACTGGGTATGTTGCTGCACTCTAACAAAGAAAAATGAATAATTACACTATGTATATACTCCATCATTTTGCATACAAAACACTTCCATTTTAGCTGATCAACAACAATAGATTCGATTCGATTTCAGATTTATAACATCAAATTTTACAAATTCAGAAGTCAAATTAAAAGAATGCTGCAAAAGATTTTTGTTTATCAGCTTCAAATCGAAATGCATGAACAATAGATGAAGAGTAAATTGGATGAGAAAGAACCCTAACCTGGAAAAGTAACTGAATCACTCCTACTTCAGAATCTAACAAGCATGAAAATAGGCGTTATGTATCTTTATAATAGGGGTGGGTTTGGGAGTGACTTTTTAAATTTTTTCAAATTTAATAAAAAAAATGATTGTATTAATAGAAGTAGTGAAAATAAGTTAAATAAAAGTAAATATTATTCTTCTGTCCACTTTTAATTGTCATGTTGCGCTTTTCGAAGTCAATTTGACTAATTTTCAAAATTAAATTAGATTAAATAAAAAAATTAGATATTCAAAAATTACACAAAAAGTACTATAAATTTCAATTTTTTGCATATCAATATAATGAAAATAATATATCGTAAAATTCTAATCAAAATTATTATCGTAAAAGTGGACAGATGTAGTATAGATTTTTTTTTTAGATTTTGTGGATGTAAAAATAATTTTTTTTTAATGTTTAACAAGTGTCATAACTTGATAACGAGATGTATATTAAATCACAGACTTGAAAGTAACATTTAAAGAAAGAAAAAACGGTAAAAGACAAAACACAAACATACACGATTACCTAACAGACTAATATTCTCAAAAAATTGTTGTTAGTTATTTTTCATTTTTATAAAAAAAAAAAAATGATTTCAATTCTTTATTCCAATTTATGAATAATGGAACAATATAGCTATGCTCAACTTATTTTTTTTTAGTAATCGAGCCCATCCTTTGAATCAATCACAACCTTCTAAATTCGGTGAATAATGAATTTGCCCCTCTATCTTTCTCCACTTAAATAGCGGGCTTCACGCTGCATGGTATGGAGCTTCAACTTGTGACCTAAGTCATAAATCCTCCACCTTTTGCCACTCAATTTATTTTGATTCCATTTTATTAAATATTCTCAAATGGAAGCATGTATATTAAATAAAATAATATCCTCAAATAAAATAATCAATGTATTGATACTTCAAGAAAAGAACTGCTTGGTTATTTATTTGCATAAATGTCGGTTTATGCCTTTGTGGCTTGTAATTTTGGGTGGTTGAAAATATATGATATTCAAAATAACAAATAATTTTATGTGACGTATAACTTTACATTTTTATATTAATATCTTACAAATTATACCGTAAAAGAAATTTAATTTTTATATAATTTGTGTGGAGTGGGACCAAAGTTCTTTATATTTATGCAAAGAGAATCAGATTTGAATTTTTTTGTCAATAAATTTTCATTAAATGAATAATAGATAAAAACTAAAATGCATGCAAAAATTTTAAAATTATTTCATTTGTTTTGTTTTATTTAACACATATTGACTTGATATTCTCCTTAAAAATACATTATTAGAGGTTTATTTTATTAAATTAACCTTATTAACTATGTTTTAAAAATCTACATTTGACTTCTAATGTTTTTATGTAATTAGTTAATCATAATAATAATAATATTAAATAAAAATAAAAAATCTATCTTGATGTATTAAAATTTAATCAAAATTCAAGTAAAGTGAAACATAGAGTAATAACAATATACGCTCTCCATCCCACATCATTGAAAAATATTCTTTTCAATGGGTAGTAAAATTGATGAAAGAAATTTTATTCTCACATTATATTATTCTTTCCGTTCACTTTTATTTGTCATTGTTTGACACATTTATTAAGAAAATAATTATTGATATAAGTATTTAATCACATTAACTCTATTAATTAATATTTAATATTACATCTTGAAAAATGATATGAAGAAATAATATTTAATGCTAAGAATAAAAACATAGAAAATATTTTCTTTATATATCAAAAGTGATAAGTAAAAATAAAAATTTCTTTTAAAAATAAGTGATAAACAAAAGTGAACGGAGAAAAAATCTTTCTTCAATAGTAATAAAGATCCTTTTTGCCATCCCATTAACTTTTTTAGGCAATCTTATTAGATATTTTGTCGTTGCACGTGCCTAATAGTAGGAGACTAGAGCAAAAAGGACGATTCTAAAGCTATCAATATGAATTGGTCCATCCCATTTGGATTAGTCCATGCAGATTATAGAATTTGATGAGCTAGGTTTGACTAACTCATTTCTTTTGTGGGCCACAAAATAGCTGGTCCGACTCATTAGTATGTGGGTTGTGAGCCATGTCGGGTCAGCCTACTTTTTAAAAGTATATTTTTAATTATTTTTTAAATTAAATTATAACTTAAAAATATTAATACAATCATACACGATTACCTAACAGGCTAATATTCTCAAAAAATTGTTGTTAGTTATTTTTCATTTTTATAAACAAAAATAAAATGATTTCAATTCTTTATTCCAATTTATGAATAATGGAACAATATAGCTATGCTCAACTTATTTTTTTTTAGTAATCGAGCCCGTCCTTTGGACCAATCACAACCTTCTACACTCGGTGGATAATGGATCCGCCCCTCTACCCTTCTCCACTTAAAAATTGGGCTTCACTTTGCATGATATGAGGCTTGAACGTGCGACCTAAGATATGAATACTCAATCTTTTTTGCCACTCAACTTATTTTGATTTCATTTATTAAATATTCTCAAATGGAAGCATGTATATTAAATAAAATAATATCCTCAAATAAAATATTTCTTTCATCAATTTTACTGCCCATTGAAAAGAATATCTTTCAATAATGTGGGATGGAGAGAGTATATTGTTATTACTCTATATTTCACTTTACTTGAATTTTTATTAAATTTTAATATATCAAGAGAGATTTTTTTATTTATTTTTATTATTATCATTACCGTTAACTAATTACATAAAACATTAGAAGTCAAATGTAGATTTTTAAAACATAGTTAATAAGGTTAATTTAACAAAATAAACCTCTAATAATGCATTTTTAAGGAGAATATCAAGTCAATATGCATTAAGTAAAACAAAATGAAATAATTTCGAAGTTTTTGCATGTGCATTTTAATTTTTATCGATATTATTCATTTAATGAAAATTTATTAACAAAAAAATTCAGATATGATTCTCTTTGCATAAATATGAAGAACTTTGGTCTCACTCCACGCAAATTATATATAAATTACATTTCTTTTACGGTATAATTTGTAAGATATTAATATAAAAATATAAAGTTATACATCACATATAATTATTTGTTATT
The DNA here is from genome assembly GCF_019186545.1 of Solanum stenotomum. NCBI lineage: Eukaryota > Viridiplantae > Streptophyta > Magnoliopsida > Solanales > Solanaceae > Solanum > Solanum stenotomum. The sequence goes on from NC_064282.1 coordinate 8,370,395, forward strand.
TTGAGTATCAGATATTTTCAACCACCCAAAATTAAAAGCCGCAAAGGCAAACACCGACATTTATGCTAATAACCAAGCAGTTCTTTTGTTGTAGTATCAATCCATTGATTTTATTCTCACATTATAGTACTCCATTCGTTCATTTTTATTTGTTATTGTTTGATTTGACACACTCATTAAGAAAATAATGTAATTGATATAAGTATTTTATCACATTAACCTTATTAATTAATGTTTAGTATTGCATCTTGAAAAATGATATGGAGAAATAATATTAAGAATAAAACATAAAAAATATTCTCTTTATATGTCAAAAGTCACAAGTAAAAATGAAAATTTCTTTTAGTAAAAGTGAATAGAGAAAAAATATTTCTTTAATAGTAATAAAGATTCTTTTTGCCATCCCATTAACTTTTTTAGGTAACCTTATTAAACTAAATAGGAAAAACTACGGAATATGGCAAACATCAATATATATTTAAAATAAATAGCTATAGTTTATTTTTTTTTATGTTCTATGGATATAACTACACAATAAATAGCAAAGTTAATTATATACAAATAATAGGAAAGTTATTAAATATTAAATAGGAAAATTATTATTACAAGGATAATTAATTATGTCTACGCACATTTTATGTGATCAGTTTTTCATTTTTATCCTCATTAATATATACTTTCTCTTTCATCAATATTACTATATCACATATTCTCAAATTTTCCTACCATATTCCTTTCAATTTATGATCTTTTTGATGATTCTAGGAGCAATTTTTTTGATTTGAATTCATCAAGTATCTTTGAATTGATTTTTCTTTCTCTTTTTATGAAGATTATATTTGTATCCAACTATATTTTCATCTATTTTTTTAGGGGTTCGATTGAAGAATTATTTTGTTTTCTCCATTGCAACGGTTATAGTTATAAAAAAAAAAGTAGTAAAGGAAGAACATGAGCAAAAAGAGATTGAGATTTGTGTGATTGTGATTTGAATTCATCAAGTATCTTTTACGTAATTGATTTTTTTCTCTTTTTTATGAAGATTATATTTGTATCCATCTACATTTTCATCTATTTTTATAGAGGTTCGATTAAAGAATTGTTTTGTTTTCTCCATTACAATGGTTATAGTAATACCAAAAAAGTAGTAAAGGAAGAACATGAGCAAAAAGAGATTGAGGTTTGTGTGATTGCCAAATTTGTATACAGTAGAATACTTATATATATAGATAAGTATTGTAATATTAACACAAGTTGAAATGGTGATTTGTGCATTCAAGTATATCTGGATACATAAGTAATCTATCTAATTTAAAAGATTGATTAGGCAATACAAGTATAATTGAATACATTAATACTATATTTTTATAAACAAATACATGAGTTAACACCAAACCTCAAGTATTACAGAAAAAACTTGACCAAAAAGAGATTGACGTTTGTTGTATTTATCAATTTTTATACAAGCGAATACTTACACACTTTTAGATACCTACACATTATATCATTTTTCATTTTTCTTGTTTCTATGTTGTCCAATGTATCCATCTTTTGTTTAACAACAATGTATTCATATATATACTATATTGTATTCATTTTTTGAATAACAACAATGTATTCATTTTTCAAATTGTCGTGTTCATATGTTAATTGTCATACTTTACCTTGTTTGATATATTAATACATTACGTTTTTATAAATACTTGTATTCTTGATATATTAATACTTTAAGTCTTATAAATAGATATACCAATTTGAATTCAATGTATTCATATGCTACACAATTAATACATGTTCCTTATTTAGTTCATTGTAATTAAAACTGTATTAGTGTATAGATAGAAAAATAAAAACATATAAAGAAATACAGCTAGAAAAAGATATAAATTGTAGTTATTTTTTATAAATAACATACTTATAGCTATTGAACTTCAATAACCCTATAAATATAGTCATTTTTGTAAGTTGCTCAAAATAGTATTTGTTGTTGCACGTGCCTAATAGTAGGAGAGTAGAGCAAAAAGGACTATCGTAAAGCTATCAATATGAATTGATCCACCCTATTTGGGCTGGTCCATGCAGATTATGAAATTTAATGAGCCAGGCTTGGTTAACTCATTTCTTTTGTGGGCCACAAATAGTTGGTCCGACTCATTAGTACATTGATTGTGAGCCATGTCGGATCAGTCTATTTTAAAAAAATATATTTTTAATTATTTTTTAAATTAAATTATAACTTAAAAATATTAACATAAACATCAATAAAATATCTTCATTTTCATCTACAATATATAAGCAATATAATTAGTTAAACATTAAAAAATAACTAAATTTATGAAGTACGTATAATATTTAAATGTACAAAAAAAAATTATTATTAATTTGCGAAAAATCATACAAATCGATTTCGAGTAGCAATAAGTGTTTGAATATTTTTATGAATGATGCAACTTTTATACTTGGTGAAAACATGTCCACCAATGATGAAAGATGATTTTGACGATATAGTAGTAATAGGAATGCTAAGTACATCACGTTTGATGATTCTAAATTTTAATAGTTAAAACTTTAAATAAATTTTGAGTTTAAACTTTTGTTGTTTTTAATACTCTATTTTTTTTTATTGTATTTTTATTTTGCCCATGGGCTGGCCCAATTACTCAAGTCACATGAACCAATAGACTTATTCGGATTGTACTAAAAAAAACTTTTCTAAATTAAATTACGAGTTAGGCTAGGCCGGCCCATCAAGCCAATCCTATATTGACGACTCTAAGGACCGCTAATAACGTTTATATCGTGGTAAATGTACACCAACTTAAAAACTTGTTTGAAAGTAAATACAGTAAAACTTTACTAAATTAATATTCGATAATTAATAATCTTTCTAAGATAATATTTTTTTCTGATTTCGACTTGGACTAATGGAAAAAATCACTCATTTAGATAAGATAATAAGATTAATATGTTTTTAGAAAGCCCCCAATGCATACATGGTCTCATTAGTATTATAAATTAATTTTTTTTTAATAGTACAGCTATATCTAAGACAATTGATTTTATTGTGTTTTTTAAAAATTTAAATTTAGTTGAAGTTTATCTATAACTTTTTTTATTACATTCAGAAATTCCAATGTTGCTACGACTTTAAATTTTTTTTTAGTGCATGTGGAATGATATCTTTTGTATTCATATAATATTTTACGTATTTGATATGACATTGTTGATTTTATAACACTTTTTAAATGAGAAGTTGCATATGTGTAGTTTATTCTCTTATCATCATATATTGAATGTTTTTAGTAAAACTACAATGAATAATATTTTATTATTAAAAAGCAATGAACATTATTTATAATGAATATTTTTTTACAATGAATTACATAAGGAGATTATATTTTATATGAATTCAATAATAGATACATAATTTAGTAAGATACACTGATTTTGATATATTTATCATATTTTATGTATAATAAACTTATTTTTTGTGTAATACAAAATAAATATAATACATAAACTAGTAAGATATAATAATTTAATGCAATCAAAATCCTTCATTGAATCTCACAACACCGCTTATATTAATAAATGTTAAATTTACCGATTAAATAATACCTCTATAATATAATAATATTTCATAATCCCACCCAGGTTTAAAATCAAGGTTTTACTGTAGAATGATTTCACAATCTTCACAATTCTTTTCAAAATAACATTCAGATCCGAAAACGTGGAAATGATATTAAAATCTTGCAATACTTCTTTGAATTTGAGCTCAACCAAATATTGTGCATACAGATTATCAGACACAGTAAGACGCCATCGAACTTTTTTACTGGCATTCTAGAAACCAGCAAGTAGATACAGATTTTCAGGCAAATGCTAGAAATTTAAGCTGTTGGGATTCAATCGTGAAATAAGCAAAACTGGTGACAGAGAGACCAAAAATTAAACTGGATAAGAAATAAATAAATCAGGCATTCATAAGTAGGTCAAGATTTTATGTGACAATAAATGACAAACTCTTGGACAAAATTCCTTCAAGACTGGCTTAGCTCAACCAGAAGAATGGCATGACACTGTATTTGGTTTTTATTTAAACGGGCAAAATATGCCTTTCAAAATATAAAATGAGAAATGCTACCAATGGACGACTCCTGACCACTAGCAAAAGTATTATAATGTTCCAAAAAGATCATCTTCACGCAGTTGCTTCCTTGAGATAAGCAATGAGATCTGCCCGCTCCTGTGGCTTCTTCAACCCAGGGAAAACCATTTTTGTCCCAGGAATATACTGTACAGAAAATGTCTGAGTCAGCAATTAAGCATAGTGAATATGGAAAGAAATAGTACTTCTATCAATATCATCCTAGGCACATTCAGTTGTGCCTCATATTTGTACCACAAGAGAAGTTAAAGAACAACGAATTGTGGCTGGTGTACAGCGCAAAAGCACAACAAATATAAATCAACATAAATGGTTAAATCTAAAAAAGACACTACACACTTCATTGCAGCAGTTGATTTAGCTAATTTTTATTCTTTTCAACCTGCAGAAATAAAACCCGAGATCATTTAAGGGAAAAAAGTACTCCCTGTGTGTAGGTGCCATCATGCATGCTTTGAACTCATATGTAGCTTTGTCCACAATTATGTTCATTTCTAAAGTAGGAAAATGGCATAATCCCAGTCAACTCCACTAAATGAATACAAGCCATCATGGCAAAAAGACATAACTAGACTCCATTCCAACTATCCCTGTTCCAACTTTTCCTTGGTGCACATTTTCACAAAATCTGACCGCATACATCTGTGTACACTTGGCTATGTGAACAACAAAGTTAAAGAGGCCTGGAGTAAAAAAGCTTAAAATGATCAAAGCACACAGTCCTCTACTTTTGCGTTATTCAACCCTAACTTTTCATGGCCAAATTCTACCTTGGATTTTTCAAGCCAAACACTATCGAAGACACAAGTAAATCAAACCATGCTCCCCTAACCACTCATGCTTTTCAATTAGATGATCACACATTTCAACACACTACCAAAACAAGTTTTAGATTCATGTACAGCCACCCATGATCAAAATAATGCATACATGCTTGGTCCATGAAAAATATCAGAAGCCCACTTCTTTATCTTTTGGTTGTGTGCGTGTGTGAGATGTGTGTTGTGTGGGTAGGTGCTCCACACTTCCACAAATACCTTTAATGCCTTGGACACTAAAGCAACTAAGTTGCTACATATTAATGCATCTTCAATCTCACTTAAGTGAATAGTTAGATGTTGCTATCTCAATGCAAAAAGCAATATCAATCTAAGTAGAGCAGTACTTACACAAATTGCTACCCAAATTTCCCTATCTATACTTGTCTATAGGTGCAAAGATCTCATAAAAGACTTGCATCTTTAACTGATTTAATCATTTTATGGACCCAGGAATTATTTCTTAAGACAACATTCCATAGACAAAACCTTGAATCAATCATTTTTCACGGAGGAGAAAGCATCCATACATTTGTTCATCTACATCAATCCAGGAGGTTGTTTACACAGATATCTCTTATCATAGCTTCGTTTCAGGAGAAACCAAATCATAAGCTATTTCCTCTCTACCATAAATTGTTGCTATTTCTGCACCCCTGTCCAGTAGTAGTGTTCCTCCATTTGCTCTAATTCCACTTTCTCAACATCAACTTTCGGCTGAGAGAGCATATACAGTACTTCCATATAAAGGTAGGGTTTCCTCAATGCTCTATCTACCTACCCATCCAATTATTTTCACACATCTTAGCGGTACATTGATATACATCCACATCCTTCACTCAAGTAGGTAATGGGACATGCAAAAACCTGAGATCGTGACTTCTAAAAAAATTTAGTATCAAGGACAACTAGTCATTATGATCTTTCTCGTCTGAACGGGGGGAATCCAAGTTCCATATTAAAGAAACAAAAATTAACGGTTATCCAAGTTCCACAATTAATAATAGACTTACAAAGAACTTACGGTTTTCCAAGTTCCTCAAGAATATATGGTCTCTAAACCCCAAAGATCAATGAACAATACAGAGGCTTGCTTTGCCAGCTGAAGTCCTATTTTAAGTAGGCTACGGATTTCGCAAGCATAATCTACATTTAAATGGCTAGCACCTCACTCCACAAAAGAGCCTAAATTTTAAATATATTATTGCAGTGCTAGCACCCAACTATAGAAAAGCTTTCAGGAGATCCAGGAAGGGAAAAAGAAAATCAAAGAGGGTCATTCTTTTAAGCAAATAACAATGTTATCAAAGGCACACTTGAGCCCTGAAGCAAGTCGCAAGACGTGTTGAGCGCTTTGCCTCGCTTAATGTGAGGTTCAATGTAGTCATACTGTCATACAGGAATATATAGACAGCAGAAATCCGACAAACTAAAATAATTGTCAAGGAGACCTCATAAGCAAACAGAAAACACATAAAAGTGAAGCAGTAAGACCACTCTTCACAACACAAAATCAAAGTCATACACAAGCATACATGAATCTTACCTTCTTAGGGTTGAGCAAGTAGTCATATAATGTATTCTCTCCCCAGGTCACAGCCATGTTTTTGTTTGCATTGGAGTATGAGTAACCTGCAGTTGTACCAGATTGTCTTCCAAAGAGCCCATTCAAGTTGGGTCCTGGATTTGGAATAAAATTGGGTGTAAGAAAATTTTGAATGTGCACACATCAGACATAATTCCTGCCTCTTTTGCAATAATACATGCACAGGGAGGAAAACCATAAAGTAAATTGTATGCTCAAGTATCAGCCATATGAGAATACAGCAAGAACGAAAGAGGGAAATGACAGGCAGAGACGAAAATGATGAAGACTCAAAATCTTTAGAAAAAGCTTAAAAGGATCTAACATTCTACAGTGATTAGAATGTTAACACCTCCCGAACTAACTCAAACTATCATCCACCCACAACCCGAGCACTTTTAGTCAATTCAACAACTTATGCACACATGAGGATAATTGAACATCTTGCTAGCACAGCTTAAGTAAGTTCACATCAGTCTCCTATTATCATGACCACCTTAAATTCATTCTACAAATATAATGCACTCACAGTTCTATCAGAAAATCTTGGGACTTATAATGGATTAGAAGGGAGAAATTCTACAACAAACACAATAAAAAAAATGTCAAGCTAATCAACATACTTGAATTTTACTCCATTCAGGAACTCATCGAAGGAAACTGATGGACCATAATTATTCACTAGTTACATCCTCCATGTAAAAACTAAAAAGAACAAGTTGTTTAAGCCGTATCCCATATGACCTACTCTGCGAGTTTAAACTCCAGGAGAAAATCCTTTCCTCCTACTCTCACTACCTAAACCAATTTAATCCCTTGTCTATAGGTCAGGTCTCAATAACACCACAGCATCAGCAGTCCTCACAAAACCATTTAAAATTAAAACAAACACAAGGACTAATTAGATCAAAGGCGTCTACAGATCAGTTCAGACATGTGAACAATGAATCAACTATTCAAAGCTCAGATCCACGCTATGGATAAGAAGCTGATAATAAAAAAAAGAGAAAAAACAAACTCCGTAGAAAAGTAGCAAAAATTCATCAAAATCAAAACACCATGATCTTATAGTCAAAGAGATCTATAGCAACCAAAATTACTCATATGTGAAGGTAACCATAAACCGCGCCACAAATACACCTGACATGTAAATCTCATACACATAGAACACAGATCTATAATTCTATAATTAACAATAAGCGATGAATAAACCCTAAGAACAAAAAACACCATAGAAAATCAGAAACCATAAATTCGCGTATACAAACAGGAAAAATATTCACCTTGTTTGTGACCAGCTCCTTTATCGACTGTGTGACATTGAGCGCACTTGGTCTTGAAGATCTTTTCTCCAGCTTTTGGATTACCTGGTGGTGCTTCCCCGAAAGATGCCATTTCTCCGACTTTCTACACACGCAGTTGAGAGAGAGAGAGGGGGTTTCGCCGTGAGAAATAAAATAGGGAAATTCTTCTTCAAATGTGAGGGCTTGATATTAGGGTTCAATAAATACTCTTATAGCTTTTCGGGTTAGCGAAAATGAAAAGTGGAACGTGTCTCGAGGGCCGCGGCACGCGTAGACTGTTTTAAAATGACAAAAACGCCCCTAGCTTGTGTTTATTGACTTCCTTGAATTGTCAAAAAAGTTTAATTGTAAGGACACGTTTGGACAAAACTTTTATTTTTGCTTTTCTTCAAAGTATTTTTTTTCCTTCTTCATTTCAAGTGAAAATAATTGCCTTTTTCCAAATATAATAAATATAGTTTTTCTTAAAATATATGTCCAAAAAGGGACAAACACTTGCAAAAGAACATTTTTTTTATACAAGTTTCTCTTCTACTTACTTCACATATGTTTTTTAATAAATAATTTAGAGGTACTTTTTTGTGAAAGCTTTATGCGATAGAATTACACATTGTCATGTCAATGAATAAGACTGAATAAATTTAAAATCATATAAATAATAAAGAGTGAAAAAATATGATAGCCAAGATTAAGATTGTTTTAAATTTCAAGTATCCATTTCCTTAAATTCAAACTAAAAAAAGTAATGTTCAAAATTGACGTTTAGAATATGTTGAGGATTTGAGGTTATATTGCACTTCAAATGTATAAAAATCATCAGTCTCATCATTTTGAAGTTATTTTTTATTACGTCTATTGAAATATTTTATTAACTTAAAAATAAATTTGATAAACTTCAAATAAAAAGTTGATATGTTGTTCATATTGGCTTCTTCTACTACTATCACTACTACAAAACTCTAGTTTAAAATTAATTAAAAGAAATTCTAGAACAATAATTGTTACGTCATATATCAATATATATATTTTGAATGACTCTCTTTCTTTTACGCAAAATTTTATGTTATCTTATTAGTTAAACGTTACAACATTGAGCTTTAACTCAACCTGTTCAATAACTTTTTGTAGAACTAGTGCCAGTACCAACGGAACTACGGACGATCTGTCAACTGATGTATGGCCTATAGGTGGAACCGTGGGTGGCAAGTTCAAAAAAATTTCTAAAAGGAAAAGTACTAGTACTTTTATACGGTTCACCAGGACGGTCCGTCATTCAATATATGTGCTTCTAGTAAGTGCTTGCTTATGTATCATCAAAAGAATTGTACATAATAAGGTTTATGGTCAGAATTATTTTATTAAATACTCTCTCCGTTTCAAAAAGATTGATCTGGTTGGACTTGGCACAAAGTTTAAGAAATTAAAGAAGACTTTTGAATCTTGTGGTCCTAAATTAAAGTTATGTCAAATGTACAAAATTGCCCTTAATCTTGTGGTCTTAAACATGCCACGTGGAAAGCAAAAAGTAAAATGTTACCAAAAAAGGAAAGATGTCATTTTTTTGAAACTGACTAAAAAGGAAAGGAGATCATTCTTTGTGAAACAGAGGGAGTGGGAGTATAATGGATCTAGAATTGTTAAGCTATGTATGTCGGCTAGCCAGCCATATTTCTTCACAACGAAGCAGTGACCAGCAACTTGTTAATATATTTAATTCTTTTGAGTTGTCAAATGAATTTTTTTGTTTTAACTATTTAGAAGAGATATGGTCAGCAGTTTACATTAGTTTCTTAATTACTCATCATTCACCATATTTATTTGAACATTATTTATGGTGGAACTAATGTCACGCTCAAGTTAAAAAAGGAGATAACGAATGATAAACCGTAGTACATGTAGTTAAAAGAAAATATTAAATACATACGACTTTATGAAAACAATGTTAGTTGATATAACTCTTTGCAAAATATAGTAAAAACATACGAACCAAATTTTATGATTAATATATAGATTTTATTTTTATAGGTCATGCATTAATATTCTTGTATTTGGTTTTCCTTTTTTACGGGGCAGCTCAACATACTTGGAGGCCTAAAGCGAAATTTCAATTAAAGGCCTAAAATCTTTTAGCTGAGGCAATTATTATATAAATTTTTAACATTATTCTATAAGTAATAAGTTGACAAAACTGCTTATAAACCTTTTTTTTTTGTTTAAAAACACATGAAATAAGTCAATCTAAACATGTTTGTAATTCACTTTATCCAAAACATGATTTTTACTATTGATTCAATTTTTGATAGAACTCTAACTTACACATAGTATAAAAGGGGTCTAGAAAACTACAACGCGCGAGTTAGTGAAGAGAATGTAAGAAGACAAAACAAATTTTTTCTTGATTTCTTCTATTTAATTGAGGTTAAGGAGAATAAAATAATATATATTTTTTAAAGAAAGATACATTTGTTTTAGATAATTAATTTTTTCTATAAAAACAATTAACACATAGTTTATCGTGATAAAAATTAGAGGCCTCCTAAAATTGGGGGCCTAAGGCATACGCCTAATTTTTATAAGCATTGAGCCGGCACTGCAGTTTTTTATAAAACTTAACAAGAGTGATAATTATTTACGTATAACACTTGACAGTGTGCTACTGCCATGCATCTTGTTTACAAATTAACTTTTTTTTTTTTTTTCATAAACCCCTTTATGCCTTATTATATGCTGCAAAACAAGAGTTCACACTAAGGCCCGTTTGGGCGTAATTATTTTTGAAAACTCAAAACAGCATTAATGTTATATTGAATTGATTTATATAGTTTTGACCAGTATTAACCGCAGACCCAAAATAACTTTAACTTCCAAGTGCCATTTTTTGGGTTAAATATCACATTATTTAGTTCGAAAGAAAAGGAATGGAGGCAATTATCTTCCCAATTTCTCTCCCCATCTTTTTTACTGAACCTCTTCAAAAACACCAGCAGTACCATATGAAAACACTCGTCTTCTCCTTCCACTATTTTTTTTCTAATAATTTCTTGTCAAATATACTACCAAACATTTAATCTGAAAAAAATAACTTAGAATCAAGTACATATGTGGGGATTTAGCATAGATCACAACATCGATTTAACGAGTAATCAGGAAACCTTGATAACTACCTGGAAAAGAAGTACTAGATGCAGAAAGCCACACAAAGGGGGTCCGGGAGCAAAATTTGGTTCGTATAATAGCCATTCTCCAAAGGTGTATATGCAAGCTACAAACTATTGGTTGACATTCAGCAACTAGGAAGAACACACAAACGAAAGAACACTTTATACAAGCACCATTTCGTTAGATTTCATCTCTCAAATCTTGTTTGCAAGTCCTAGTTATTAATCAAAAATGTACCAAACATCAAAATCACTCGGATATAATGAACACAAACAATTTAAAACCCAAAAAAGTGACCCTTCAGTTATCCACCACCGTGAAAGTAATAAGAGAATACAGGAAAGATACAGCCCAAGAAAACTACAAGGGACCTTGAGCTTGTGAGGGTGGAGGATGCATAGGCCAGCCAAGAAGTTGAGGTGAACCGGGAGGTGTTGAGTGCTGACTAGGAGAGAATACACTTAGTTCCACAAAAGCCACCCCTGAGGTTGCATCCTTGTCCGTTGTTCGAAAGGAGATGGATCCTCTCTTGGTTGAGGCAGCTGAATTTCTCCCAGGACTGCTCACCATACTTCCTCCAAGGGTACTTTGGTTAGCAATTAGAGAAACGGTATCATTTTGTTCATCACTTAACCTTCTCCTAGCCTCTATATCCCTCTCTGAGCTCTTCTTCAATGCTAAACAATCTCGCATGGGCATGACAATGAGCATGAACATGCCCATCCCAATACAAAAAAAGAAGGAAACAAAACCCACAAATGCAAGAGCTTGAAAAGGTAAATGTTCTGGCAGTGTTCTAACAGTTAAACCGAGTAATAGAACCCTTATAGGAAAGAAAGCTGAAACTGATAACACTAGCATGTATACTCTCTTTTGCAGACTCCTATTGATAACCAAATGCAGGATTCTTCCACCAAGCCAGAACAAATATGAAGTTAGCATGATGGCAAAAAGACCAAGGCAGAAAGTACTCAACAAAGGGTAAGTGCACAGGGCAACATCATTTTCAAATTGCTTGACTGGACTAGTGAAATAATCTGGCAAGTGTTTCAAGCTATTCTTCTTAAGTTGTGGTCCAGCCAAAATAAGCACGAGCTGTAGAATAAAAACTGGGACGCAAAAAAGAAGTATGTATCCAACTGTTTTGCCATTCCATTTCTGGCTTAAAGTTCCCGACTTCTGTAAGGATGCGCGAAGGAGAAACACAACGGTTAGGTACAGGCAAGGTTCTGCAAAACCTAAGCTCGAAACAATGTAACACTTGCAAACAGTTTCCTGCCATCTGAAACCAAAAGCATTCAACAATCTTCCTTCCCCTCTAATCAAGTTAAGCCGAACAACCTCTCCAAATCCCCACCAAATTGCAAACAATATAAATACAATCCGGATAATCCAAGGACCATGAAAATAACCAAGCTGATTGTAACCTTGCCCGCGAATCTTCGTATGAAAGTATATCAAGTACAGTATACAAGACAAGCCAGCAAGTACCAAAATTGAAACAAGTATAATAGTAATTACACCTAGTGCATCAACAGCAAATCTCGAATAGGGCATTACCCAAACCACAAATTGCACGCATGCTCTCTGACAGCATGGAGACCTGAAACCCCTCTACCACCTGAAACCCTCACTCCTCCCTCCTCCACCACCTCGAAATCACAGATTTAACTCCTCTCAACCTCAAAACTACCATATATCAACAGTCTCGAGATCTGATCACCAACCACCCCGCACACCAAAAACACCAATTCCACCCTCCTTTTTTCAAACTTCTTCAACAATGAACTCTATCTATGTTCAACGTGATTTCCCTAAAAACAAAACCGTACACAAAATGATCACAGTCTAGACATATATAAAGTAGAAACAGTGCATTTATCTCTAAACAAACCCAAAAGCAAAAACAGTACGGATACATGCAAAAATTAGATCAAACGAAAGCTTACCAGACGGAGAATCTTGATCTGAAAAGCGCAAATTCTGAATCTTCTTGTATCCAGTGAGAATCGGGAGAAGAAGAAAAAAACCCTAAGTACAGAAGAAAAAAAAAAGAAGAGAGAGAGAGAGACGATTGATGGAAGAGAAGAGTGAGGGAAAATGGGGGAGAAGATAGAAGGGGGTGTGGGGGTAGTGTGGTAGGAGAGCTTTGTTGGAAACAGGCTGTCGCCAGCGAATAAACCAAACCCAGAATTGGAAATTATAATTGAGATTTATAATGTTTAAATGTGAAATATACAAAAATATAATGAAAAAATGAAATACTAAAAATAACAGGCTGTATACAGCTGGATGTTCCGAACCTATAGCTTTTTTTTGTAATACGTCCGAGTCTAGTTGTCAAACCTGACCCTGGCGGCGTTTACGGTGAATGTTCTAACTTTGATTTTTTTCTCTTCCTTCTTATTTTCTGTTAAAAAAAATAGAATAATCAATAGTAATATGTTTTTGAAGATTATTTGTTTGACGTTAATTTTAAAAATCCATCTTTAAATATTTATTTGATCATAAAATTTAATTTATTTGGAAAATCTAATCTTTTAATATTTTTAAAACGGTGTTGGTCATAATTGTTAAACTCCGAAACACATTTGACAATAAAATTCAAAATTTGACAATAAAACTCAAAATTTGAAGAATACCAAAAAGTCATGTACTCTAGAAATTCAAAAACAATTTCAATTTATATTCATGGCCAACCACAACTTTAACTTTTAAATACCATCATTTTGAAAATAAAAACTATTTTTTTCTAATATTTTTCTACATTTCAACTTCAAAATCTATGAGAATGAAAGACATTGTACAAATATTTTTGGTCGTAGAGTTTGAAAAATATTATAAATTAAGTCTACTCATAAAATAGTTTGAAGTATTTATTTATTTTTAATGTTAATCTACAACATGATAAAATAATGAGTGAATTAAATTGTACTGGTGGTGTAAACAATAGTTGCACTATCACTTTGTATAACTTTAGATAAATACGCTTATAGCAAAATGATTTTTTTTTTGCTCATTTAGAGTAGTAAAACGACATTAATTAATGTGTTGATTTAACAAAAAATATGATAGAATTAGTTGAGATACTTTAAAAATGTAGGTTGCGAATATTTCCCTTGATTTGAAAGTATGCTCCAATAGTGGCCAATCATTGGCATTTTATTTTATTTTTTATATATTCTTTTTATATTTGACAAATTTTGGAAGGTTAATCGTGCACGTATTGTGATTCAAATTTTGATACGTAATATATCTATGCTCGATTCTTTTTACTTGAATAACAAGTTATCAGTTCATTTTCTAATCGAATAAAAGTGTTCTTGTTACAGTAAGGCATGAACCATGTTGTATGACCTCCCAATTGAACAACGTTTTTTCTGTTATATCGAACATAAATCATGACGTGCGTTCAACTCACATGTAGCACGTGAACAAATCATGAACGGAATATGTTACTTTCTTACTTAGGAGGAACAAGTGATAATTGGAGATTAATAATTTTTTTATGACAATTTATGTCGTATCAAACACATATTAGAAAAGCAAATATTGAAATTGATATAATCTTTTTAAAAAAAAAACTTATTAATCAAAGAAGATTTCTTAAAATATGCTCTATTTTTTAAACACCTAATTCCCCAAAGTAACTTTAAATTTGTTTCTATTATTTCAAAGGGAAAAAAAACAAAAATAGAAAATAATGTAAAATGCCATATGAATACCTTTTTGGAATATTTCTGAGTCTTCCAAAACACTACAAAAGGAGTGATGCTATTCGACTTTGTATGGGGATTTTAGATTGGAAAATGAATTGGTGGCTTGCTTATATGAACTTATATAATCCTTTTTTATGAGCTAATTGTTGAAATTAAGTTAGTCGATATGTCATATTTTTATATAGTATCAGGGCCAAGTCCATTTCTGTTTGGACTCTTAGTACACGCTAAAGTTGGACGGCTTGAGCACGAAGGGGTATTAAAATTGGTTTTGAAAATTGATTGAAGGTCTACTTATATGGACTTGATAATCTTTTTCTCATGAGTTAGCTTTTGCAGTTGAGTTAGATCCATGTGTCATAAGTATAATTCTTCTTTTTCATGCAACAATATTTGGCAAAAGACATATCGGCTAATCCAAATCAGATTAATTCCTAATCCATTTCATTTTCTTTTGACACTATCAGCAAAGATAATTTAGCTTGTGGAGGAACATAGTTTTGGTTAGTTAGAAATCCAAGACTGAATAAATCCAATATTAAAATTTGATGAGTTAAATTTTTTTACCTTCCAAGACTAAATTCATTGCATTTTGATATTATATATGGGTCTAAAATTTCCTGTGTATTGATATTATATATCTTATCCTATGTGTGAAAAATGATGTGTTAAGCTTTGACACATTGAACTTTAAAATTTGAATAGGAATATTCTGTTTTAAGCCATGAAAGTTTCTATGTAGACATGTGATATCACCATAGAGACCTACAACACTTGTATATGTCCCAATTTTGGCATCTCATAATTGCTTTTATATCAAGGCTTAATTTCACCTGATACAATTCACCTCCTACCAATAACAATATCCAGTGCCCATCAACAACAAGTATCATGTAACTCTGTCCATCAAGATTAGGACAAATGGGAAAAACCACCTAGTATTTTTTGTCTCAACGAAATTAAACATGAGACCTCTTGATTCTCAACCACTTCGTTAACGACTAGGTCACACCATTGGATGCTAGAACTGGTGTTAATTATCAGTGGTGCACTTCTAAAATAGAAACAAATTTGGAACTCTCAAACCTCCATTTGTGTTGCAACAAGAAGAGTAACTACTCACATTTTTTATTTTGAAAGGAATAGAAATAGTGTTTGATTTAAATAACAGCAAGAGTCCATTTAAAGATCACATTAGCCATCCTACAGAAACTCTATTTTTGTGCAGCAAATTCATGGCAAATATTCATCCAACTGGCCAACAACACAAGCTTAAGAGTTTAGTATGCACTCCAGGCTCCAAGTTGCCCCCCCCCAAAAAAAAACTTGGCTTACAGCTTGTATGAGAACAATGCTTTGTCTAAAAATATCCAAACAAGGTCTATGTTTGTGCTGGATCACCTTGCACGCACCTTGACTAATACTAAAAGGCTAGCTACCTCCCACCAGGAACATTCTATCAGTTCACACAATTATTTCAGTATTTTGATGTTTGACATTTTCCAGGCACCAAAATTGAATGGTCTGATAAGTTGCTCCTGTAATTTATCAATTCTTGTGTCTATACATCTTATTTCACTTTAACTAACTTAAATAATGGAGATCGACGAAAACATCAGAATAGACGAATGACAATTCTATTCACCAATCTTTCTCTGATAAATCCCAGTCGTTAAGCTTTCCTTCGTGTGTTGAAATATTGCACAACAATGTCTTGTCAACATAACTATTATCAGATTCAAGATTGCATGTCAGCAGTTTCTTTCCTGTAAGCGTGGAGCCTCTCTTTCAACTTCTTGCTCTGTTCAAAATTTGCTTTCCTCTTTATAGCTTTCTGCAGAAGGACATCATATGTTTTAATGGCTCATACATGAGGAACACTGAAGATATGTTTTCAAAGACATATAATTTCCGAATAGGTAAAGCAAGAAACCTTACTTCCTGCCTAAAGCACCGGTCAAGCTTTACTTTCAGTTCTGTGCATTGCCCAAGGAATTTCCCTAGTGGGTGGTCTGTATGGCATTTCTGAAACTCTTCAATTATCTGCACCCGGCGACATAGCCATCTTTAGTGTATTTGAGATGTTATGGCAATTATTTCTTGAAATTAACCAATAAAAAGAACAAATTAATCTACAACTATGATATATACACGACGAGACTACATGTCAACTAAGTTGCACTGACTCTTCACTTTTAATGTCACACCCGTGTCGGATTCTCCAAAAATACAATACTTTTGGTGAATCTGACACGCACCCGTTGACATTGAAGAGTCCGAGGAACATAGCATGTCAATGCAAATAAACACATGCAAAGGCAGTGCTTCAAAAGCACAAGATGAATCTAATCTAATTTAACAATGTGAGAAACTTACATCAGCACATAAAGGGTGTCTATGTAGAGTCAAAGGTGGATGCATCTTCTTCCCTTGAGTTCAAAACCTATAGAAGTAGGAAAAATTTTCAAATAAATATTTCCCCTTCTCCATGAAGTAAGAGAAACATAAAGAAAAAGAAACAATAGAAAAGAGAGAAGTATAAGGAAACAAGTTTGCATTTTGAAAAAAGAGAGAAGAAAACCATTATTGTTACAAATAGAAGTCAGGTACTGGGTTCTTGAGAAATAACGGATAATGGTGAAAATTTCCAGGCATTAATAGTTACACGTACAACAACAAAAGGTAAAAATATCCTTTTTCAAGTTAATTACATCTCTTTTCACCAAAATCCAAATAGCATTGCGATCAGGTAACATAAACTTCTATAACAATGCATAACCATTCAGTAAAAGCATTTCAGATTTCCTTCCCTATTTTCAACTATTCCCTTTTCTGCTGATTTAACAAACCCGTTGCACCATATATTCCATATCCAAAAGATTCTGTAAATGCATTTCATGTTTTCTGTCTTTTACTCTACTTATCTTCATTTTTGCAGCTCATTTTTAACTAAATATTAATTTCTGCATCCAATCAAGGCTTATTTTGCATTGATCAACAATGCAACAAATTATTAAAGCAAACACACGCAAATTGACTAGCCTAATCTATTGAACCTTCTCAAATATCTAAACAAACACGGTGAAAGTTGTATCCCATTAATCATGACAGATAACCATAGTTTTCACTCAACACGTCCATTGATTGAAATGTTTTTCCCTACTATTAATTCCTTGAATAACACATGTATAATTGGTCAGAATTTATTTGACAAAGGAAGATCATAAACTACCTCATTGAGAATTAGCATCATCATAGGGAGATGATCTAATGCTTTGGGTATTGCCAAGGTTGGTTAAAGTCAAGTAATCACTAATCCACAGGCTTTCTAAAGGTAAGTATTGCCCGAAACCTTTAACTTCAGCAGAAGTAGATTGCAATTGTCCAACTGTAGCGACATTAATCCACAAGCTTTCTAAAGGTAAGTATTGCCAGGGTTAATCAAGTACCAAACATTTTTGACACTTATTGCTTCTTCTGACATAGCCAAATGAAAGAAAAAACTCCCTTGACAATTAAGGGAATAACCTCAATAATTTATTACCAGTAAATTCAACTGTAATTCCAGCGAAAATGTCACAGAATAACTTAGCCAAAAAGCCTAGAATTTCATATTCCATTAATGAAGACTGGTGCTTATGACAGTGATCAAGTTCTAGAGACTGAACTTTCATATACTGAACTCAGATAAATCTCTAATAGGTATCGAAAGAAGCAAAGTAAGAATTACCTGATCGGAGAAGACCGGAGGTAGAGGTGGAACGCTGACGCCGGAGAGAATGGGGCTGCAGATAAAATTAGGGATCCGATTCTCGCTTTCCCTTTACCCTTAAATAGTATTTGGGGATATTTGAGTTCTTTTTTATATATGTGGAATGTTTTAATCCTCTACTTTATTTTCCCTAAAAATTTATAATAGTATACTTTGTGATTGAAAATTAATTAATTCCGCATGAATATTTTTTGTCACTTACACCATACTAGATGTTGTGTGCCCGTGCTGTCCTATTTCGTTTAGCCATTAGAATTTCTCATGAAGATTCTTCTTCAATAAAAATCACTTATGAAACAAAGTAACAAATCAAATGAACCATGCATATGAGTTGACATAATGCATCTAGCTAAGAAGCAAACACGGACACTTTACAACATAACTAAGAGCTTGAGACACTGGGGAGTAAAAGTATAAAATTAAATCTAAGGGGTCATTTGGTGTGAAGGATAATACCAAATAGTCATGGGATTAAATTATAGTACCACTTAATTTGTTGTTTGGTTGGCAAGTTCGGGATAACTTATCCCGGGATTAATAATTAGTACCGGAATAAGTTATCCCTCCCCTTGGGTGGTATAGTAATCCCGGGATAACTTATCTTGGGATAAAATAGGTAAATGACAAAAATGTCTATTTCAACCCTTTTGTTACATCACTTTTTACATTCATGAAGGGCATTTTTGTAAACAAATAAATTGTTCTTAAAATTTATTATTTTGAATACAACAAACCAAACACTCAATAAAAAATAATCTCATCATAATTAATCCCATCATAACTTGAATTCAAACCAAACGACCCCTAAGTGTCTTATAGATTTAACATTTCCAGTTCATTTAATACAAACTTGCTTCTAAAATATTTCTTTTTCTAGGCAAGCAGCAAGGTGTTTTCACTTGACAGAGAAGCATATCCCTCTTTAAATGGCCTTCTTGGAGCAACACTTCATAGCATAACTCCAAACCATACTTTTTGCAAAAAGGGATTCTAGATTTGCATTTGACAACATTCCGGTTGTACTATCCAAGACCGCCACATTCCAAATGTTCATATTGACTATCAATCTTCTAGAAAAATTTTAACTCAAGATCTTGAGGTCTTAGACCCTTCTTTGTATCAACCAATTTTTCAGCACTTGTGTTTCATGGCCTACTTTCTTCTGCAGTACAATGCCGATAATTGCCTGGAGAACAGTCCATGGCATGGAGAATTTCTTTGATTCTCCATACTTTAAACTCCGATCAAAGAGACAGGAGATGATTAACTGTCCACTCCTCTTGGCCAAATTCCAATTAAACCTAAGCTTATCTGAATAATCAAACCTCAACTATTTTATACAAAACAACAACACTAAAGGACTGCACTGATACCTAACTTAGCACTTGTAAACCTCAATTATATAAAGGAATAAATCATCAGCCAGAAACGTAAGATAAAATGAAGGCTATCCTAAAGTAAAGACATATAAAAGCTACAAACAAATAATTTTAAGGCAAATTGGTCAATAAAGTAAACTAAACAGCTAAAGCAAAAGAAAATTATCTACTTATGAGTAAATGAAAAAAATATGCAAAATAAACTTATATACTTAGTCGGTCTAAAGCCTCTATTCATACATGAATAAAAATGTATAATCTTCATAACATGATAGAAAACAAATAAGTAAAAGGTATTGCACCAGTTAGAAACGAAGGAGAAATTTTCACAGGTAATTACTTATATGTAGTTTGAAAATTGATTAGTTTGATCGTAAAATCTAATACATCTGGAAGTTAAAACAAAACAATGGCAACAGATTGAGCACACAGTTATTTTGATCTCTGACATGCTTGTTGATTATTGATTATTATTTATAATTAGAGGACGTTGATTGAGCAAACATCAGGAAATATGGGGATCAGTATAGCATTTATGGCAGCAATGAAAGGCTACAAAATATTTTTGAAAATGCCTTCGTACGCGAGCATGGAGAGGAGAGGGAAAATGATAGCATTTAGAGCCGATTTAATCCTCATCGATCCAACCTAAGGAATCAGAGGCACTGTTAAGAAGGCTTATGAACTTTTGGAATCTACACCTAATGCTTTCATGCTTCAACAATTCTACAACCCTGCAAACACTCGGGTAATTTTAAGAAACCTAACTTAATTAATGTATTCTCTGTTTTACTACAGAATTCTCAATTGCTTCATATCGAAAGCAGGATCATTTTGACACAACAGACCCTGAAATATGGGAAGAAGCTCTAGGTACATATTTTTCATGGGAATACTAGTGTTGGACAATATCTTAAATCCAAAAATCCTAATGTCAAGTTAAATATATACTCTAATGTAGTACTCTTGATTCCTCGAGCGGTAAACTTCCAAGATAATCCCATGTCAAGAAATTGAGAACAATCCTATGTCAAAAATAGTTAACGTTGTGCTTATATGAACTCGAGCCAACTGAAAGTAATATGTTGAATGGTGAAAAACCAGGTCCTCATCACATAACGGGAAATGGGATCGGATTCAAGCCAGATATCCTTGACATGGATCTAATGGAGGAGCATCGACACTGGAAAAGTAGTGAAGGATTTCCTGGCTAAATATAACCAAAGTTACAAAATCCCTTGGAAACGAAGTTTGTGATTAAGATATAATAGAGCTAATAAGTGAATTTCGTGCCGAAGAATCAAGGATTACCTCAACTAACAACCACGTATCAAGTGTAATTCCACAAGTGGGTCCGGATGCAATGATTATCGATGGAAAAAACCTAGGCTTGAGGAATCACTAAATAGCAGAAGTTGACACATACCAACAGTTAGCAGAAGAACTTTCCTCCAAGACAGGACTAATTCTGTAATTAGTTTGTAACAAAAGATAATACTAACAAAACGCCATTAGGGTCAGCGATTTTCTAAAGCAAAATACATGAGAAAGTTAATAAGTAGAGGCACCAAACAATAATTATCCAAATCAGTAGTTGTCTGTACATATGTATGTGAAGGTCACATTAACATACTCATGTAAGAATCTATTAAAATTTTACCCACAAAACAAGTGCAATAAGAGAAATTAATTGCAGAAAACAATTACCGTGAAAGAAGTAGACACCTGATTACAAGTGAAGACGGAGTATGACAAGGAAACTGAGAGCTTGAGTATCACAAGAACGAAAAAAGTCGGCAAAGTAGCATCGCAGATCGCAGGTAAAGAGTCGGTGAAAAAAATATGAAATGCCTAAAATAGCCCCGGACGACCAAAGTCACATTGACCGTAATACCCTTGGCCCTTATTTAGAATGATGATATCTCATATCTCATATTATTTGTCCATTTTTTCCTTTTATACTGCCCTAATTTTCTTGAAACTAAACAATATTTATAAAATGGATTTTTTTTTTATAATTATCTCTATCTTAATTTTGTAAATTAACATGTAATTTGGTATTAATATTTTTAGTAATGTGGAACAGAAAGAGTATTTTTACAAGTGTAAATCAAATGTTTATGGCAATTTGAAAATGGGTAAAAATCGTTCACGCCCAAACTTTGCTTTTAAAATGACTTCTACACAAAAATATTAAACTGTGTACTGTAACTAGACGACACGAATTATATTGTTGCACAAATGAAAGTTACAACTAATCATAGCAGATTATTGAAAGAGTAATCGATCAATGAGTGCGAAATACCAGATGATTATAGAAAGAAAATAAAAAACTAGTAATACATCGTCAGAACATGAAAAATCGGATTTCTTTTCTCCCATTGTTATTGGAAGAGATTTCTTTCAATTTCAATGTAAAAACAACTACTCCATCTAAAGTAAATATTTGTATTGCCTTTTTCATGTTTTTCCCACAGATCTAGTAAAATCATAATCTGCAAATATGTCATATAAAGGGTATCAAGCCAGCTCCCAACTCTTTATACACTAGCTAGACAAGTTTCCCCACTTTCATCTCTTTTGTCCCTATTTTCTACAAGAATTCTGGATGTAATCAAAATATTTGTCTATCTCTGATTTGAGGATGACTCTCTAATACCTTGTGAACAAATTGGTTGTTCTCTTATCCTAGATAAAAGGATTGACACGTTCTCTGTTGCAATGTCAAGACGTTCCCTAGACTTTGCTGATTCTGTTACTAGAGTAGAAACCATACTCTGCAATAACTGAACCCTCTCAGTGTGATCACTTTGAGTATTCTGAAGAGCTTTTGTTGCTGGTGTACTGATTCGTCGCCACCGGTGTGGCAGATATCTTTCTGGTATTTGGAAGCAATTTCCTGTTGAAAGAACACGGAGAGCATGGCGACAAAGAATTCCAGAGAACTCAAATTGATGGCAGCTGCAGCTTACGATGCCCTCTCTTGGAACCCAGTAAACTTTCCGTCCACCCTCAAGTTTTGTATGATGTCGGACAAGGAAACCATCTTCCATCTGGAATGATGCATAATGGGCAGCCAAAACAAGTTGTTCTTGAAGCTTAGAGAATGCAAATGGTGTCAAAACGGTAGCAGCATGCGCTTCCATGGGAGCACCTGTTTTAAGGCATATATTTTGTAGATTTTGCTGCATAGTCTGCTGCTCTCCTGTTTGATCCTTGAAATCAACTGTAACAGCCACCTGATAATTAAGACTATGTAATTCAGAATGGAGATCAATTTTACTCGGTAAAAACATATGATGAACCACCTTGAGATGTTGCAGTATACATGCTAACTTTTCAACTATAGGCCCATCTGTAACATTTCAGTAATGACCTCATGTTTCCTATACACCATCAAGTGAAGTGTGTATAAAACTAACCTAAAATAACTCAAGGGGCAAGGGGAGGGGTGGGAAGGAACAAGCGGATAGCAGTAACGGCATTATCAGGAAGTAATCTGTGTTTAAACATCCTGCCAATTTTAACATTATGAGTAACTTTGGCGGCGTTGTAGCAGATATCAAGCTTCACCTGATAATCTAGTCCCTAACCTTCATCTGGCTTTGAAGTGGTCAAGAGAAACTATTTAGCACTTTAAGAACATTCTACCACTACCAGTAAAAATAAACAGGAGCACAATTAAGGTCTAGATAACATACTTGTTCCACAAAATGTGCTAGCCGGCTTTGTGCACTCAGAAACCGCTGGATAAAAGCATTGATTGACTTGGAGTGGCCTGTCGTGGTCATACCGGCAAAAAAGTGGCTCCTAAGGTATGGCAGTGCCCACAGTGACCTCAAGGCAAATAGACTGGCAATATGCCTGTTTGTATGCAGTCCGAATGAGTTCACCATGTCTCTCCAACCCAACTCAAAGTCCTCCACAGATTCCAAATTATAGAGTCGGTTAAACTCAGCCTTCCACTCGTTGTAGCGCTCTCCTAAAACAGCATTAAACCATGATGGATACTTTGCTACGACAAGCCAGATGCAAAGGGCATGCTTAGTCGTGGGCATCTCCAAGTTAATCGCCTCTTTGAGACACATGTTTTGATCAGTTAGTACTGTTTGTGGAGCCTTCCCATTCATGAACGCCAAGAACACCTTACACATTTGAAAACATACAAAGTATCAACAGAGATTCTGAAAAATTGTTAATATACTCATTTGTGGACACCATTTCATATTTGTCTTGCATATTCTCCTCTTTTTCTCAATTTTCTTTTCTCCTTCAATTGGAGCAGGAGCGGATAGTAAGCTGAGAGGCTTTAAAAATATTCCTATATCCAAATGTTAGTACCACAAAAGCTAAACAGTATTAACTGAGATAACCGATATCAATATTATCTGATCTGCCAAAAAAAAAAACTGTTACAGCAAGCATTTTCCTAATAGAAACTATTTATTAAAACCATTAATAATTTCTGCCCTTTCAAGACACATTTCCATTATTGCACGCCCATATATGTTCAATTTATTTTTCAAGGAGATGTATCCGAATTTCCTTAAACACTTGCATGGTCTAATCTTTATAATACCAACAATGTTACTCTACGTTCTTAAATACTTGTCATCCTTACTAA
This sequence comes from Solanum stenotomum, assembly GCF_019186545.1. Taxonomy (NCBI): domain Eukaryota; kingdom Viridiplantae; phylum Streptophyta; class Magnoliopsida; order Solanales; family Solanaceae; genus Solanum; species Solanum stenotomum. Next base: position 8,394,926 of record NC_064282.1, read on the forward strand.
AATTAGATGATCCACAATAGTTGTCATTTTAATAAACCAACACATAATTAGTTATTTGTTTCCACCTTTACCCTTAGTCATAAATATGGAGAGATATTAATGTGGTGCAAAAGAAAGAAGTATTCAATAGACAGGATAAGTAAATAAGGATAATCTAGTCAATTACCCTCTATTTAATGTTTATTTAAGGGGTGTGCAAAAAAAACATGACAAGTATTTATGAATGAAGGGAGTATATGAGAGTGAATGTTGGGTCGGTAACGTCCAACATATTCACAAGATGAGTGGCGTTGAGGTGTGAATGCTAAGTTGAATGTGTACTCATACATGATAAGAAATGGCCACATTCAACAAAAGTTACGAGTAGCACACATCAAAGCTAACTTCGTTGGTGCAAAACTATGGTGAGTAAAGGTGTTAAAGAGGGTTCGAGGTAGACCTAAAATCACATGAGGAAACTGTCATGAAAGACCTACAATCTCTTAGAATCCACACAAAAGATAGAGCACAAGAGAGAGAGATCTATATAGGCGACATTTATTAGTTCGGGTCCTATCCGAGATTCATATGCCACTAGGGAATATAGAAAAATGCCTATTATCCACCAGTTTTATACCGTGTGATACTGACCCTCGGGATTTCTAGGTTATCAACAAAATATAAAGAAAATCTGATACTTCATTGTTGTTATTATTATCATTATTTATGTATAATATGGGTCTAAGATGAGCTTAAATGGAGCGGCAGGTTCAATGAGGATTCATATAGGCTTAAATGGAGCGGCAGGTTCAATGAGGATTCATATAGTTAATCCCAACTTGCTTGAGACTGAAACGTAATTGTTGCAGTTGTAGTATTTATAGAGTATGATCTTGCAGTTAGTCACTGTTACTTACCTAGAAGCATGGAAATTCTGACCAGACACATTATGAATCATAACAAGAATTTGAATCGTCAGTAACTATAGATATCCAAATGTCATATGCATAAAATATTTCAACTATATTCTGTGTTTATTTTCAATCATTTTTATTTTTTCCTTTACTGGAGAGGGTGGGGAGTTACGGTTTTTAAAGAAGGGTAGGGATATGAGTAAAATTGAAGGCCTCCAAGTAGGCCAATGGTTCAGAAATCAGCAGCATGAAATTGTATATTCCTGCTTTTACCTTCAAAGCCCAAGAGTAGGATCTCAAAGTTTCCTCTCGAAGAAGAACACAACCGAAGAAGCATGGCATACCATAGTTGTTCACTCCAACCCATATCCCAAGTGGCATGTCAAATGCAGTCAACCGATGAGTTGTATCAAAGACCACAGCATCACCAAAAATGTCATATGACTGGATGGATGAAGCATATGACCATGCAATATTTTCCAATCTGTTGTTGGAATCTAGTGAAAAATCATACTTGAAATTGGGATCCTTTTCCTTAATGTTTCTACACATTCTCAACAAGTCTATGCTTTCATCCTCAGGATCCACCTTCCTGAATGACTGCAGCAAATTTCTGACATCCTTCTCAGTGAATGGCAAATAGCCTGGTTCCACACCCTTCTCTAGCTCCATAAGCCTCATCATTTGCTGCACTGAAATTCCTGTTTTAGCAAACATTAGAATCCGGCTCCTGTCTGCATCTGATATGCTGCGATATGCAGGAAGAAAGCGTACTTGATTTGGCTCTAGAAGTTCATGATTATGGTGGTTCATAAAACCAGTCACTCTCCATTCAGGCACTCCTAAGTCAGTTGTCTTGCTTATCCGCATATATGCTTGGCATCCACAACGGGAGGATTTTCTGTTCCTCTGAGGCTTACTATCGTTAGCAGCTTTGACAGGAGTGTTGCCTGCACGATGGCAAACAAAATAGCGTCTTGTAAGTCCTTTGCCGACACCAGCTTTCCCTTCTGTGCGGTGACGCCTGATTGAAAAGCCACAGCCTTTCGCAAATTCAGCATAGAATTCATAAGCAGCGTCATGATTGGGAAATCTTTGTCCTATATATGGAACTGCATCATTAGTTGTCTCCAGAGACAACCTTGTTTGATCGGGTGATTCCTCAGTGCTGCTTGTATCATCCAAAGATAGAGATCTCTGATCTGAGGGATCACCATAAAGCCCCATCATGTGCCCAGCCTCTTCAGACATTATAAACTTGTCAAGATACTGCTCACTACAAACCTAGAACCATGTCTAATTTTTTAAGTCACGCAGATAATGTAAGAGTTCAACAAAATGGTTGTGTTTAATATGTTACAATATATATGCAGAAATAAATTATGTTACTAGTAATACAGATACGTAGACCTAGTTTAACTAAATATAGATCAAAGCGGAAGCCAAAAGAAGCACTAATTGAACAACTCAGAGTTCATTTGGGAAAAGACTAACATAACAGCTCATATCATGACACTCATAGACATTCATACACATAAACAAAGAAATACAGAATAGACCACTTTTAACAGATTATTACATTAATTTTCACATTCTATTTATTGTTTTTCACCATCAACTCCACTCAAAAATCAACAAAGAAGTTAACTTTGACTCTCCGTCTAAATTCAAATAATTTAGAGGTAATGTCTATCAACCTATAGTATTTCCAAAGGACAAAAAATTAGCAGTATAGGCCCCCGTTTTAACTATATATATACACACACACGTGTACACATGCATGCCTGTTCATTGATTGCACACAATTTTCCACGATGTAAATTGGTGAGTTAAAAGAACTTACAATATATAAAGCAATCAGTAAATTTGAAATAGACGGGTGTGGAGGTCACGGATTAGGATATAAGGATAATAGGTAGCAGCACATTGTCTTGATGTCCATTCATATTAATCATAGTATTGCTCCTTTAATTTCTTATCCTTCGATTTATATTATTATCAGTTGATTACTTGTGTCTCAACTATCATATTGTCTTGTTGTAGTTTCTGTTCTATTACTATATGTTACTTTTTGGAACTGCTAAGGACTATTTTTCCTTGAGACGAGTATCTATCGGAAATAACCTCTCTACTACGACTCTACGGCAAGGGTAAGCACTCTACCCTCCCCAGACTCTCACTTTGATGGTAACTTTGAAATAGTCGATTTAACTATCACAATCGATTTAACTTGATCCTCAAAACAAATAAACAAAAAATTAACAATGTGTAGAGAGACCTAATAAAAGCTCATAAATACTACAATCAACTCAACTTTTTCATACATTTTGATAATCAACCAAGTCCGAGTGCAATAGAACTCTATAACGTTTACAAAAATCAATCGTATAAATAAAAGGTTTCATTATAGAATTCGATGTAATGCAGTTCAAGCATTGATCAAAGCACCGAAAAATTCAGCATTACTTACAGAATCAGAGAAATGAACCAAACGATTCATCTAAAACTTCACCATTCAATGATTTTCCATAAAGCTGCTGCTGAAGAATTTGTGGTTTTTGATTATCCGTTGGGAGTTCTGTTTGAGAGAAAAAATGTTTAAAAGTGGAGAAAGAACCCTAATTTGCGCAGGTGTGTGATGAGACCTTTTTATACCGCGGCGCACGTTTAAGGGAATTGTTCTATTTTGTTAACAGAACGGCGTCGTTGTTGATATGGTTTAAAATTTTGAGAGATTAACCAAATAGTCCTTTTAAGATTTATCAGTAGATACGGGGAGGTGAATTAGGACAGAGGGAAGGCCGCGTCCGACGTCGGCTGATTGGTGCACTCTTAGGGCGCATAGGCCACGTCTGATGCGTGCAGGCCTTGATTGATGCCACCTGTTGTTGGCCGACGACACATGTTCGATGCGCGCAGGCTTTGGATGATGTTGTCTCGAGTGTCATCAGTCGATTTAGTTTGATTTGATTTGTTTATAAAATTGATTTTTTATTATTAATGATTTGGTTTTTGCTTTAATTAATAAGAAAATGTTTACATGATTATATATATACATTGTTCATAAAAATAGAAAATGGTAGCAAGAATAGAAGTGCAATACAAATTTCTACGCTGATCACTTTTATCTAAGATATAATTGTTCGAATTCCATCGAAAGACTCATTTAATATTTTGAGAAAACAACATTCATTGTTTGGCTTGATTACAATCAAATCTAAAATTGAGAAGAGAGAAGGTAATACTAGTTTGTGTCGAGAAGAAAAAATGTGTCACAATAGAGAGAGCTAGTGCGTGCTACCTATGGCTGGAAGTAATACTAAAATTTAGAAAATAGAATGGGTAAAATGTTAAAGCTATTATTATATAATTAGGAATAAAATAATAATTTTAATTTAATATAATTCAATTTAATCATTAATCAAAATCACATAATCAAAAATCAAATTGATAACCCAATAAAAATGTTTACAAAATCATCTAAAACGAATTAACCTAATATCGATAAACACATAGTATTTTTTCAATTTATTTTATCGATTAAATCGATTTTTGGGCCACTCGTAAATAACCTAAACCTGTAGTACTGATAGATGTGCATGCATAATCTTTGATTAGTGTAATAGCTAAATTTTATAACATTGCAGATATTGGAAGTATTTTTTAAATAATAGTAACTTAAATAGGGCTACTGATGCAAATCTGATTTAGTGCTACGGTCGTTTTTTATTAAAGGCCCATTGATTGTTGATGGTTCCAAATAGAAATTGGATTCCAAAAAAAAAAATTATTGTGGATTAATATAAATTAATTAATTATATAAATGAACTTGATTTAGAATTGTATTTACTGAGAAGTCCATTAAATCAAGTCATATATGACGAATTCATTGTATTTAGTCTAGGATTTATTGGATGATGTCTAGTTTTAAAATTCGAATATATAAAATGTGATACGTCAAATTAAATAAAAAAATTAAAAATTGTGTGCATATGTTAGATAACATAACATGTAAAGTCAAATCAAAAGGTCAGAAAAATATATCATGTGATATTTTTCGACCAATCAAATATGAATTTGTCATTGCTTCATTTTCATTGAACGATGATTCAGTTCTACCCATTTAATGAAATAAGAAGGAGATAATAATTCATATGGTCACTCAACTTTAAGTTGTTCACTCAGAAAGTTACTTAACTTTGAATGGTTCACATAGAAAGTCACTCATCTTTTTATAATACAAGAGTCACTCAACTATTGATATTTCACTCAGAAAGTCACTAAACTTTATTTTTATAACTCACAACTATTGTACTATGTCAAAGAGAAATTAATCGTTCAATCAACTAATCAAAGCACTAGCTTATGTTCAAATTGGTATTTTACTATTTATAAAAAAAGATTAATTTAAAATATTTTTTTTATTTTGAACAAAATTTAATGAAAACATATTTAAATTGGTTTGGTGACTTTCAAAGTGTAATACTAATGGTTGAGTGACTTTTGAGGTATAAAAATAAAATTGATTGACTCGACTTTTTGAGTAAACTATTCCAAGTTGAGTGATTTTTGAATTATAAAAAAATATTTAGTGACTTTTCATGTGAATTATTCATAGTTGCGTGACTTTTGAGTGAATTATTCAAAGTTGAGTGACATTTGAGATATTTATCTCAATAAGATTAAAATTGATACTATATAAACAAAGTTTTTTACTCGAATATAGGCACTATCAGTCTATCACCTAATGTCATAGCCAATTCCTATCATGGCATAAAAAGAATTAAAATCACCATTGGCATTATGGACCACATACGTCTCATCGCACCCCAAGGGCCACAATATTGCGCATCTCTACCCTTGACTCTGTTTTTTCTTTTCGTTTTTTATTATTTGATCCTTAATATTTATATTGATATTGGCTAAATCTAAATTTACATATTGCATGGTTCATTTTTAAGGAGTACATCGTGGAATAAACTTTTGATATTTATTTTTTATTAAGAGTCTGTTTGACAACGTTGTTGGAAGCCCAGAAACACTTATTTTAAGAAAAAAAATTAGGTGTTTGACAAACCAGTCAAACTGCTTTTAAATGGAAGCAGAAACACTTCTGCGGTTGGTAAAAAGCTAAAAATTTATGCTTCTTAAAAAAAAAACAGAAGCAGAATATATATATATATATATCTTATTAATTAATTAACATATTTCATATGTTTGGTTATGTTCCATTTAATAATTTTATTTTTTATTTTTTAATAAATTTACATTTATGTATTATTGTTTTATTTATTATTTTACGTATTATTTTGAATAAAGTAACAACAATATTTTTGTAAGAAAAAAACAACAATTAAAGATTTCAAACCTTCAAAAAATGTACAATATTGATTGAAAATTTGAATACGAACATTTTAACTTAATAAAAACAAATAATTTTTTGTAATAGATGTTTAAACCAAATTTTCTCTATAAAATAATCTTAATATTAAAAGTACATTAATAATTGTACCTAATCGTAATTCGACTCTCAAAATCATTTTTTTTAAAAGATTAGTCAAACACAATTTGCTTATAAAAAACAATTTTCAAATGAATTAGCCAAACACAAGTTGTTGTTTTTCAAAAGCACTTTTCTGAAAAGTTATTTAAAAAAAAATGCTTATAAAATAAGTAATTTTTAGCAGTAATGTCAAACAAACTCTAAATCAATAATATTTATTTTTATAAATAAAATACTTATGAAAGAAATATATATTTTGATTTTCATAATCTGAAATGACTAACAGGTAAGTTATAAAACTACAAGCAAAAAATCCAGCGTAAACCGTAAAATAAATAGTTCAAAACTTTGACAGCCAAAAAGATGTTTTGATTTTTTCTTTTGATAAATATTTTCATAAATGGACTCCGTAAGCGGAGTCAAAAACTAAAATTCTAACCTTTTAAGTTTTTGGATTCTAAACTAAATAATTCATGTATATATAATAACTAAAAAAATTACAAGATTTGAACTAAAGCTATTAAATTCAGTCAAACTTACATATGATATACCAATATGAATTGTAATTCTTCCATTTTTAATTAAATATCTTAAATTCGAGCTTCTGAATTTTTTTAAAAAAAAGTTATTACTAAAAAATAAATCCTATAATATACAAATTTAAAATTAATCAAATTTTAGTATAAATATCAAAAAAATTGTGGTATTTTTAGTAGACGCACACGAGGTAATCGTGTTCTATCACTTCTATGTCAACTTGTCACATGGAATCTTGTCATTTTTTTATAAAATAAAATAATTTGTTTTCTATTCCCATGGCTCCACTCCTCAACCATTCAAAAGTCACTCATTTTTGTCACCATCAACGTTTGAAATTGTCTTAACCTGTCGGTTAAAATTTTTTCTTTTTAATTGATTGTATTATTAGGTGATGGATAAACTACCTTTTAATTATTCATTTACAAAATTAGACGCACCAACTAACAAATCTATGTAGTTTTACTTAATTTAAGCTTGTTGACGTATAAACAATTGATAGAACTAGTTTAGGGTGCGCGCTTTAGTGAGATCAAAGTGTGTACCTTATTTGATGACAAAAGTTGGACTTACATACTGATTCATTGTTAATTAAATTGCTTATAGTGTGATCAAAGCGCGTACCTTATTTAGACTTACATACTGATTCATTGTTAATTAAATTGCTTGTAATTAATTTCTTAACTATTTATTTTATTGAAAAGGTAACTATTAATTTATGGACCATGTGAGAAATTAAACTCAAATATCTCATTTTAAATCTACAAGAAGCCAAATATATGTATAGTAATATAAGGACACCACTTGCATAAAATCACAGATATACTAATAACGTATTTTTTTTATTATATAAATAACAAAAGATAATTTGTTGTTTCTTGCTTCAACATGGCAATAAAAAAAGTTAGAATAAAAAAAATAGATTTTTTTTTATATATACAATAAGGAAAAGGGCCTTCACTGGTTACTTACAATTATTCTCATCACAGTGTTTTCGCCAGTGGAATCTTTTGGTACAATAATTTTATTCAAATCTTGGTCATTGTTAAATGGATGTTTAGTTAACCATGCATTAAGGTAATACTGACAAATTTTAGACTAAGCTGTTGTTCCCTTTGCTTGAAGTATTTTTATTTAATTTATATAGGCATAATTATAATTGGTTTAGAAGAATTAAATATTATGATTTCTTACCTAGATCATAAATATTATGATAATAATTATTTGAAAAAAAATAAAAAAATTGTTTTATCTGTTATAATTTCTTTTAATGAGTAATAAAAAATCTAATCAATATTTATAAGGACCTACTTTTTAGATCTAAATGTAAAATCAAATTTAAACTCATTAGATATCTATTTGTATAAGCTTCATGTTTTAAAGAGAATTATGTATGTCAAATTAATTTCACACTCAAACCAGGAAAGGGTTGTCCCAATGATCGTAAACACCAAAATTATTTTAAAAGTGTAATTTACTTTTACAATTAAAAAAATATATTCCATCAATTCAATTTTATTTGTTTAGTTTGAATTTTACATGTTTGTTTATGAATAATGATTGATATGAATATTTTATCAAAATATTTATATTAATTGATATTTAATTTAAATCTTAAAAATAAAAATAAAATATAAAACAAATATTTTTTATACACTTAAAATGAAAATATACTTTTAGTATGAAGTAGTAAATAAATAAAAATAAATTAAGAGCTACACAAAAAATGGGAATGATAATGCCTTGTTAATGGAAGACAACTCATGATTATATTCATGTCACATGCACATTTATATTCTTTAATTTGAATTTGGTATATTTGACCCTTGCTTGAATTTTTGTTAACAAATCCATTTTTCACATGGGAAAAAAGCTAAGATGATTTAATATGACATCCCCTTGGAAACAAATAAAATAAAATGAAATGAAATCCAATCATTAATGAGGAAACTTGTTAGGATTTTCAATAAATTTTGGGGCAACCACCATGTTAGATTCCACCCTTTCAGTTTTCACCACATGAAATATTTATTTTTTAACTTTAATTCACTAACTATAATTCCAATTTCAAAATATTTGTCATAATTTACTTTTAAGAATCAAATTACATAATATTAGCTATTATTGATATATATATTTTTATAACACTGATATAAAAAAATGACAATTAAAATTTTTTTTATATAATTTTCAAATATTTAAATATTAATTAAAATATTAAATTATTCTAAATTAATCTTATTTAGATTAAAAATTAATCAAATTAACTTTCTAAAAATAAAGGTAACAAGTTATTAACAATTAATTACCTGTATCAAATTGGAAGAATATTGGAAAATTAAAGTAAGTGGACATTAAACACTAACAAAATTAACAATTACAACAAATTGCCACCTTTTTTCAAATTAAAAAAAAAATCATCTTTCTTTAAAAGAAAAAAATAATTATGTCACTTTATTCCACACCTGTTTTCAATTAAGTCACGTTAGCTCCACTGTTCCTTTCTTGGAATTATTATTGACTAATATTTAATTATTTTATTAATCTTCAATCAAAATCAACATTTTTTTATTAAGATGTTGGCGTGTTGATCCTTACTTAGAATTAGAATCAATATTTACTAAATCAATAATAGCCAATTAATATAAGTAACAGTTATTCCTTGTAAGAATGTCAAACAAAATACTAATAATTCCAGAAACATCAAACAACAATAATTGTACCATGAAAATACCACTAACATTAAAAAATAAAAAATGTCATGATATACATCTTAATTTTGTCATTTAAAAGTGATATACTTTTATCATAAATATATTTCACACATATTCATATTGGTATAAAATTGATTTATATATACTCCTTACCGTCGTAAAAATGACTTATGCATATCTCTACCATCGCCAACGTGGTAATTTTTTTATTTTTTTAAAATAATGTATTTAATTTTTTCACAAATAATTTTTTGTGATTTCTTTAATTATTATTTTTTATTATTTGAGTTTTTTATTTTTTTTCTTTAAAATAAGAGAAATAAAAAGAAGTGTAAATGAAAAAAGAGAAAAAAAATTAAAACAATTTTTTGCTGATGTATTATAATTTATTTTTTATATCTGTAATTTTTTTGGGGCATCTATAATAAAGTTTACAATAAAATAGGTGAAAAAAATTTGACTATGAAAATAAAAAAAATCAAATTATCTGTTGAATTAAAAAGTAAAAAGTGTGAGAATAATCAATTATGCTCCTACATTTTAATTAAAAAAATTAATTTAAAATTTAAAGGAAAAAGTTATACATGAGTTATTTATGTATGAGCCACTTTTATTATAGAGTTAAAGGGGGTATATATCATACCTTTTTTCCATTAAAAAAAAAAATACTCTAATACTATTCTTTTCCTTTTTACAGATTTCATTAATTTTATTTAATTATTTTTTCCAAAGCAAACTGGAGCATCACTGTCCCACGACCGCCAGTGGGGTCCATTAACCACGTGGCAATAACATAAAAGCGAGTAGAGATGTTTTTACTACTCGCGAGAAGACAGATTGTATCACGTCCAAGCACGACAACACTATCCACCGTCTAACTCGGTTTCAACAATCAATCATTTATTTATTTCTCTGTAGAAAAAAAAAAAATCCCAAATTTTTAATTTTTATAATATTTCTTATTGTATAATTTGTTTTTTTTCTCTAATATAAATAAAGTAGTATCTGTCTTCTTGCTTCATTAAAACAACTTTCTTCTATCTATCTTTATTTATACACCTATATATAATATACATACAGGAACAGTATGTAGAGGTCTGGTTTCTTGAAAGATTTGAAGAGGGAGCGACATCGTTTGAGCAGTTTTGAAAGTGATTGAATATTCAAAACATCCTTTTTAGTTCATTCTTTCTTTAGAATTTGGTTTTTCTGTTTTTGATCCGTTGCTTTACCTATAAGGACTATTCGACTTTCTTTCTTTGAAAAAGTTTATCTTTTTGTCTTTCTTTTTTTCTTACCCTTTTGTCAGCAAATCTTGATAACAAAGACCCTTGTTGTGGATTGGTTTTTTGGAGCTTTATTCATGCAAAGATGAAGTCTTGGAACACTGTAAGTAACCCCTTTTCTTCTTTGTTGGAGTTGTTTTGGATTAGGGGTGGTGGTGGTGCTGGGGACTAATCAAGATTGTTACAGTTTCAAGAATTCAAACTTATCTTTTTTTTTTTTCCTCTTTTGAGGTTGTTTCTGTCTTTTAAGTATAAGTGCTGACTTGGGTTTTGTTGGTTTCTTGTGTTTGAGGTTGACAAGGTTAATGCTGTTTTTGGGGTTGGTGAAAAGGAAAAAATATAGATGTGATTTTTATTTTTTTAAAAAGAGAAGGTTTTCTTGTATTTGTTCTGTTTCTTTCAAGTTGATGATGGGAATTTGAAGGGGGGAAAAGAAGTAATGCTATTAAATTGGGAAACTTAGAACTGTCTCTAATTAATATAGGCCTACATGGTTAATACTGGTTCTGAGGTTAGTGGAAAGAATACAACAATTGTGGATTTTTGAAGAAGAATTGATTTTTTTTGTTTCTTTAAGAAAAAAAGGGGTATTGAAGGGAAAAGAGAATCATTGAATTGGGGGCAATGTAGAATACTGTAGTATATTGGTACGATAGGAAGGGTCAATGGTGTCGCTTTCAATTGAATGTTATGATAATTTAATGGCTATCCGAACTTCTATCTTCTCTAAGTATTTGAGGCTGGAGGAGTAGGAATTGTTATATTCCTGCATCTATTTCCCTTAGTTTTTTGTAGTTCCCTTTCACAATTGATCATGGAAGAAGCAAAATTGAATTTGTGCATCTGGAACGTTGGTTTGTTTCCTAGTGGATCACATTAGGTTGTGTATTCAGTTAGGTTAGAGTTAAATTCTTTTAATTTGGTTCCTGGGCCTAATTAAATTAGATAATGGATACTGTCATTAGGATTATGAAACACCTCTAACTTGAGCTTTGTTATGTGATTACTTCATAAGGTGATTAGTACTTGAAATAACCAAAACACATATTGTAGAAAGACAAAGATCAATTTGCTTGAGCAATTTCTGTCTCTCTCAAGGCCTAAACTCTTGAAGCTCCAGTTTGTGTGCAGCAAATTTGTCAGCGATTTAATGTACACTTTATAAGCCTTGCTAGTAAAACCTCTATGGCTTTATACTAATCTGGAGTTAACTTAACACGGGATACTTCACCAAGTTATCCTGGAAACTCATTTTTTACCACTTCGAACAAAAAGAAATATGAGTAAATGATTCATCAAGATACTCTGTCTACTGTCTATCCCGGTTCTAATTTTGTGTGACTACCAATATGAGAGTGTATAATATCTCTGTTTAAATTTCTCTTTTTCTATTTTGTGAAAGATAAAACTAAAACTTGTCTGTTTAAAGTTAATAGTAAAAAGTGAGGAGCATATAACTATCTTTAATACAGTAGTACTGGAGAGTTTTCAGTTAAAAACAGTTTGGATGGGGAAAATACTAATTATTGTATTTCATTGCTAAACATTTGAGACTATGAAATTTGTTCTTCTATTTAACGAGGTTTCTTGTGCTCGTGCTGTTTTTCAGGTTTTTGTGCCTGATCCTAAAAGTAGATCATGTATCTGCAGCCTCTTCTTGACTCTTGCTTTAATTTGTGCTGTCTACTTTACCGGAAGTGCTTTGATGGCTAAGGATTTCAGGGTATAATATAGCTATTACATTCAATTGCAGTGGACCCATTTTGGTTGTGTAGAACTGATACTGGATCACTTACTTGGATTTTTTTCTTTATCTACTTGAATGATTTGATTGATTGAAGTGTTAAAGTTTTTATCACTTGCACTCACCCCGTAAAAGCAAGTGAGCTGGCATTAAAGGTGTCATTTGCTTCAGGATGGATGGACTATTATAAAATTTTCTCTTCAGATGCATTTTGGAATTTTAATAGAAGAAATAACCTAAATAGCATTCCCACTCAACTGCTTATCAGACATATAATATATGTATCTAACCATATTTAACCATTGTATAATCTATGTATACTGGCTAGAAAAAGTAAACAATGAATCCATCTGGCTATTTATGTAAAAATCCCTAGTAAGGGACATTTAGGTTAACATTAGTGGACTAAGCAGCTATGTTCTTCCTTCTATAACCAAAACTATTTTGCGTAATCTCTCAGATTTTCTTTTAATATAAGCTTTAACTACTAATTTGAATATTTGCAGGCTTTTTCAGGTTTCACAATGAACAGTACAAAGCAGAATGGACAATGCGGAAAATGCAAGGTTTGTTTCTTCAGAAGACAGCTTTTAGCAGTTGTGTTGTTAGATTTTCTTAAGTTGTTAAGAAGCTGCCTAGTTTCTAGTTATACTTACCTAATATACATCAATTCACAAAATACAGAAGTGTCGGTTATTGAGTCCTTTCTTATTTACATCCGACCTTTAGCTCGGACGTCACTTAACCTTGGCTACTAATAAAAAAGAAAAGAGAAAAAAAAAGGAACCTTAGCTTAATTTACTGCACCTAAAGGAAAGAAGATTTTCCAAAACCTTGTTCTCAGTATGAGTTTACTTTTCCGAGGTTCATTTCACTAAATCACCACAAAACAGTGTAGGTATTCTTGTCAGTCAAGCTGATGCAACAATCTGTATAAAACCATATTCATTCTTACACTGAAAGTCTAGATGAAATAAAACATTTCTTCAAGTTTGTCGAGCTCTTCTAGTTTACTTGAAATATCTTCTATTCGTTTCATCCCAAATTGTCTATGAGGGTGTATGGGCTTACTTTCGGTACTCTTTCCTCTCAGTTCCCAATTTCCTTAATCTCAAACTTGCCTAGTCTTTTCCCTCTCAAATTTGTTACTTTTCTTCTCCTTTTTAAAATTCTATTTTTTTATGTAAAGACTAGAAATTACAACTAGAAACTGAGAAACTCTGATAGTGAAAAGTGAAGTTGACTGTGTTTCCCCTTCGTGTCCTCCCTTCCATTCAGCTTTTATGTGTTCTACAACTTCATATTTTGCTTCTTTTATGTTACCATAGGGGCTATCTGTTTGATTGTAGGGGTTTGTTATTACGTGCTCTAGACTTTGTAAAGTTCTTATAGTGGTTTGGTACTCCTATGGATTTCAAGAGAGGGTGTTGTGAAGGTCATCTCTTTGAGTTCCTTTGCCTATGCTTTCTACCAAAGCAAAAACTCGACGAATAAATGTACAATGTGTTTTACTATGTTCCTTTAATAATATATTATAAGAAAGCTTAAGCGGCACAACTTAGTTTGAGATTTCTGTTTATGCATCGTATTTCGTAGCTCTCTTTAGGACTTCACCTTTGCGACGGAAGGTTCCAAGTTGACTTCTGTAATGATCCTTGGAACAAGCACATATTTGAATTCTGTATCAGGACATTAGATTCATTGCCCGGACAATTATTTCAAGTCAATTCTCTGGTGGAGAGATTTTCTCTGTGCTGTCAACACATGTACCTCCCTTCGTACTGCAAATTTGGCGTAAAATATACTCATATGCATTAAGGAAAATAGTTCAGTTGAGACCAGTGAACTAATTAATGAGATAAAAAGAATATTTTGGTCGAGACAAGTTTAACTGATGTACCTGGAACACAAGTAATTTGGTTGAGATTAGTTTAACTTCAATTATATTGGGATATCTAGTCCTACAGTTACAGAATTCACCATGAATTAACCTCCAAGCATCAATTTTTTTTAGGTACCACCTCCAAGAGAAGAAAAACAAGCGAGTCATGTGACAGAGAATGTGCAAAATAATAAATGCCAGGTTTGAGAACCAGAGCTATTATTTATTTTGATTTTTTATCTTTGGCTTCTCTGGAGGTTCTCATTTTATTCCTCACAGAAAAAGTGCAGGCCATTAGGGAGTGAGGTACTCCCAGAAGGAATTGTTTCTAAAACATCAAACCTGGAAATGCGACCATTGTGGGGTGATGTTGAGGTAACTAGTTATTTTGGTCGAAAATTATTCATGAGTTTTTTTATTTCACTGTTGACTATCTTCAATCTGTGGTTCCTTGCATGGGAATAATTATGGTTGCATGGATATTGGATCATCCATGTATAGTCCACCCCCTTACGTGCTTTTTTGATACTTTTCATAAGTTGATCTGTTGTTGTGTTTAGAAAGCTTTAGGTCCTTCATTTTTCTTCAAAATTTCATGGAAAAGTTTTAGGTCTTGACTGTGATGTCAAAGGTGATTATGTAGGCCAGGTACAATTATCCTTAGGTGGTAAAGCAAACACCCAGAAGGAATATTTTTGCAATGTGATGTCACCCACATCATGCAAATTTTTAATCATATACCAATAGGTGTGCTCAGTGTGTGTAAGGTATGCAGAAAATCTAGCTATATCCAGTGTATAAGGACTGCTTGAGTTTCAATCTGAACCGAATCTCAAGAAATATGGCAGTGATTCAGGACCTTTAAATTGTCATGAACTTTTACTATATCAAATTTCTTTGTCCATGAGACAAATTATTTCACTTGTTCAACTCTTTTATGATATTTTCCAATGTTTCTTTGGTTTCTTATGATGCAATACTTTTGTATTCAGAAGAAGTCTCCACATTCAGTTAACTTATTGGGAATTGCAGTTGGAATAAAGCAAAAAGAGATGGTGAACAAAATTGTTAAAAAGGTTATGTTTCTTCATCTTCTGCTTCCTGTTTAGCTTGTAAATGTCATTTTAGTTTTCTGTTTTTTTAAATTGCTTTTGTAACTTGTTGCAGTTTCTTGAACATGACTTTGTTGTGATGCTTTTCCACTATGACGGTGTGGTGGATGAGTGGAATGATCTTGAGTGGAGTAATCGTGCCATACATGTATCTGCTATGAACCAAACAAAATGGTAAAGTCAGTTCTAATCAAATTTGTTACTGATTGCTAGTCGCCTGCATCTTTTTTTACTCATCTAACTCTCCAAAAATAGGTGGTTCGCGAAGAGGTTTCTGCACCCGGATATAGTTTCTGAATACGACTATATTTTCTTGTGGGATGAGGACCTTGGAGTCGAAAACTTTCATCCGGAAAAGTAAGTCTGTCTTACAGCACGGTCTTTAGTATCATTGTGAACATTTATCACTTGAAATACTGATTTTAGAGTAGAGCAACTGTTGGATGCTTCCGTGTACACCCATTTAATTACTGCATATGTTTTTATGCTAAAAAAGTTGACATCAACTGAGGATTGGGCAGATTCAACGAAAATCTTGGTGTGATGTAGCGTTACATGCAAAAAATAACCAGCAAGGATTAGGCTAGTTGGTACTAAGATAACGTTCTCACTGCATAAGTCTTTTTTCAGGTATATATCTATTGTTAGAGAAGAAGGGCTGGAGATATCACAGCCAGGACTTGATGCTAGTAAATCGGAAGTACATCATCATATTACTGTGCGCAGAGGGAGATCCAAGGTGCACAGGTTAGACTCATATTTTTTACGGTCCTGCAAGTTAATCTTATAAAAGATGAAGAACTACTGCGAAGCAGAAGAGTCCTTATGCTTATGAAACAAACTCAAGGACCAAAAGTATTTAATCACCCTTTGAGTTTGAGATACGAATACTGAAATTTGAACTTCGTTTCCAGCTAAAAAATCAAAAAATTGTCGTAATTCCTTCATAGCTGGCAATAATGTGATTTCCTGCAACCGCTAGGGTCATCTCTATGCTCTAGCATTTTGGAAAAAATAAAAATCATGATATTATTTGTGTGTTTACTTTTACATGTTCGCTGTCTTGTTCCAAAAGCTGACTGGTAATTTTTTTTAATTTGATAGGAGGTTCTACAGATTAAATAGAGGTGGCCGAACGTGTGATAACAACAGCACAGAACCTCCTTGTGTGGGGTAAAGAACTACAACCTTTTTTTTCTTTTTAATGTAATATTATCTGATAACATCTATTTGCTCTGTGACCCTCTTTTTCTTTATGGCTCAAATGATTTAGTAGTGTCAGTAATCAAAACAACCTTGATTTCTCATTTTTATTAAATCGGTATGCAGGTGGGTAGAAATGATGGCTCCGGTATTCTCAAAAGCCGCTTGGCGTTGTGCTTGGTATATGGTCCAGGTATGGGAACTTTAATTAATTTTAATTGCTAACAAGTAATCAACCAACTTGTGTGTGGCAGTAAATACAATTTCTCAAAATGTTTTGTTAGTTAACTCAATCGAAACCACAAACAACTGTTTTGCTTTTTAGTAGTTGTGTCTCCTCCATGATACTTGATAGTATATGCAGTTACATAAATGTGCACTAATGATCTATTGTCCTTATGATTTTGTACCAAAATGTCTATAGCATATCACCTTTCCTTTTCAAACGTCACAAAGACCCCTGCCAGTGATGGTATAGTAGTAATGTTTAACTTGTAAATTTGCAACTCTTCTTTTTGCTCGTTTTTAACTAGTTGTTCTTTTGCTACAGAACGACCTGATCCATGCATGGGGATTGGATATGAAGCTTGGTTATTGTGCGCAGGCAAATCTAAACAACTTTCTTCCTACTTCCCATCTCTTCTTGACATGATTATAACACGTGTTATTAGTTCTCAGGGCGATCGTACCAAGAAAGTTGGCGTGGTTGATGCAGAGTACATAACTCATTTGGCTGTCCCTTCTCTGGGTGGTAATTCAGATGTAGAAACGGCAAGTAGTTCTTCCCTTGATCAATCATTGATCATCGATCCTCTTTTTGCAATTTTGATCTACTTTTATTACTTAAGAGCAAATGGATTAAGTGTTTGGCTTGTCTTGTGTAGGTGATCAAAGAATTAGATAATAATTCACTGCAAGGGAAGAACTTGTCTGATTCTGATACATTGGTATGATCTGCTAATCTTACATACTTAAATTACATAAATTCTTCGTTTTATATTTCATCTAAAGTGAACATCCTTTCGGAATTGCAGGCTGCTCCAGTTGAGAAATTTGACAATCGGTCTCTGGTAAGTTCACTATTTATTGTATCTGGTTTACTACGAAAAGTTACCTGTTGTTATACACTGTCAGTGTGCAAAACTTGAACTCTATATTGAATGACATTCTGCAGGTTAGGAGACAATCATATATCGAAATGAAGGTTTTTCGAGAGAGATGGCGTAAAGCCATCAAGCAAGATCAATGTTGGGTTGATCCATTTCAAAGTCGAGAAAAAGGAAAAACAGGCACATAATGAAATTTCTCATAAGTTATATACATTCAGTTGTGTGTATATACATTGTATACAAAAAGCAGCTAAGAGTAAATATCCATACAAGACTGATATCTATATGCATCAAGAGCCACAGTTACTCAGAAGAGAGAGGGGTGGTGTGTGGATGTGGAAAATTCAGTCATCTTTCTCTTTCCTTTGGGAATCATTTTTCCTTCTCATAGATAAATTTTGTGGTATTTGTAAATACCATTTTTTTTTCTTCTTTTCCTTTTATTTTTTTGGGGGTCTAAGAATAATGCCAAGGGTGCTGTATAGTTATGTTTATTTATGGCATTCAATTTGGTGATTTGTTTCAGGTCAACAATAAGATTTATTGCTCATAATTACTGCCTCTTGGCTCACTTGCATTGTATCTTGCTATTTTGCCGTCAGATTATTCTTGCAATCCTCTTTGAAAACAGTGAGGATCTATCGAAAACAATCTCTTTAACCCAAAGGTAGAAAGGTTTGCGTTCATCTTGCTCTTTTCAAAATCTACTTGTGAAAGTAAACTGAATATGTTGTTTTTTAACCAATAGAATAAACTTTCAAGTAATCAGTAAGAAAGCAATTTTTTGAAATATAAGTAGGTTATATATTTCTTTCTTTTTTTAGAATAATTGGTTATATTAGAGATCAGACTAAATTCGGATCGTGCACTGTAACGATCATTTAAGGTGACACTTTCAACAAATTTTCTACCAAATTCGAATTCGAAACTTCTGACTAGGATGACTCAATACTAGGGGTGGGCATAAATACCGAAAAACCGAAAAATCGAACCGAACCGAAAAAATTCGGTTCTTCGGTGTCGGTTCTTCGGTGTTTCGGTTCAGTGTCGGTTTTTTTTTTTCGGAACTTCGGTTCTTCGGTTCTTCGGTTCGGAGTTCGGTGTAAGGGTTCCGAAACTACGGTGCACCGAAGAACCGAAGTTTTATTAAATAAATTTAAAAGTATTTATTNGTAGAAAGGTTTGCATTCATCTTGCTCTTTTCAAAATCTACTTGTGAAAGTAAATTGAATATGTTGTTTTTTACCCAATAGAATTAACTCTCAAGTAATCAGTAAGTAAGCAATTTTTTAAAATATAAGTAGGTTATATCTTTCTTTCTTTTTTTAGAATAATTGGTTATAGTAGAGATCATACTAAATTCGGATTGTGCACTGTAGCGCCCATTTAAGATGACACTTTTAACAAATTTTTCTACCAAATTCGAATTCGAAACTTCTGACTAGGATGACTCAATCTCCCCTTTGTACCACAAGCCCACAACCCAGTTGGTCATTTTCAGGAATTTAATTAACTACAACCTTCTTCAACAATCAAAACAAATGTTTCTTCTAATGGAGTAATTTTTAAAAATCCCTAAATTTTCCTTATGTTCCTTTTTTAGAGTTAAATAATAAGAACTTTGATTAATATTTTATGGTGTACTTTTTTTCTTTTTGATATACAAAAAATTACAATTTATATTACTTTTGGTATAGTTATTGAATATCAATTAAGATATCGAATTAATATAATCTAATTTAACTTTAAAAATTAATCAAATTGACTTTCGAAAAGTCCAACATGACAATTTTTTATTTTTTTTAACTTCAAAGCGCAACATGACAAGTTAAAAAATAGAATGAGTGTATTACCTAAGTTTTAGAAAATAGCATACGGTGATTGATCAGTGTTATAGGTAATGCAAAAGTTATATCAACCACACATTAGTATTCCTCAGTTAAACCTCTCTATCATCTCATCTCATCTCTAGGGTTTAAGCTCGGACATTTCAGTGTTTCACCTAAAACCTCACCGCCATGGCACTCTATGCCATACTCCTCCGCTCTCTCCGCCGTTCCTCCGCCACCGCCGCCGTCGTCAGAACTCAAATCACAACATCCGTTCACAATCCTCAAAACCCTAATTTCCTTCTACCTCAGCGATCATTTGCTTTTTCATCTGCAGAAGAAGCCGCCGCTGAACGGAGGCGTCGGAAGCGGCGTCTTCGTATTGAACCACCAATCAACGCCCTCCGCCGTGATCCACTCCCCAGGGGACCGCCTTCTCCCGATGATCCTCGATCCCGTCTTCCTGATACCACCTCAGCATTGGTGGGCCCTCGGCTTAACCTTCACAATCGCGTTCAATCTCTTATCCGTGCTGGTGATTTGGACTCTGCAGCTGCCGTTGCTCGTCACGCCGTTTTCTCAAACACACGGCCGACTGTATTCACATGTAATGCTATCATCGGTGCTATGTATCGGTCCGGACGGTATAATGATGCTAAGGCACTGTTTCAGTACTTTTTCAATCAGTATAATATTATTCCGAACGTTGTTTCATATAATCATGTAATTGTGTCACATTGTGAAGCTGGTGAGGTTGATGAAGGCTTGAAAGTATACAGTCATATTATTGAAAATGCGCCTTTTAGTCCGTCTGCTGTGACATATCGCCATCTTACCAAGGGATTAATTGATTCTGACCGTATAGCTGAAGCTGTGGATTTGCTTAGGGAAATGCTTAATAAAGGACATGGTGCGGATTCTTTAGTTTATAATAATTTGATATTGGGGTTCTTGAATTTGGGTAATTTAGAGAAAGCGAATGAACTGTTTGATGAGTTGAAAGAAAGGTGCACTGTTTATGATGGGGTGGTGAATGCTACTTTTATGGATTGGTTTTTCAAGCAGGGGAAGGTAAAAGAGGCTATGGAATCATATCGATCACTTCTTGATAAGAAGTATAGGATGGTTCCTGCAACTTGTAATGTGTTGTTGGAGGTGTTGTTGAGGCATGGGAGGGAAACTGAGGCGTGGGAATTGTTTGATGCAATGTTGGATGATCACACGCCACCAACGTTCCAGGCTGTGAATTCTGACACTTTTAATTTAATGGTGAATGAGTGTTTTAGGCTAAGGAAGGTTTCAGAGGCATTGGAGACCTTCAAGAAGGTGGGGAAGGGCCTCAAGACCAGACCTTTTGCGATGGACGTTGCAGGTTACAATAATATGATAACCAAACTTTCTGAGCTTGAAATGATGGAGGAAGCAGAAAAATATTATATGGAATTGTGTAACAAGTCATTGAGCCCAGATGTCACAACTTATAGGACAATGATTGAGGCATATGTGAAGATGGATAGTGTCGAAGGCACACTGGAGAAGTACACAAAGATGGTGGAGGCAGGGCTGAGAGTCATTCCAGTCTATGCTGAAAAGTGGTTTAATTTCTTGATTGAGAAAGGCAAGGTTGCAGAGTGCGTGCCTATTCTCACCAAGATGGGTGAGAGAGAACCAAAACCTGATGTGACAACATATGATATTGTGATTAGGGCACTCTGTGGGGAAGGTAATTATGATGCAAGTTCCAATTTAGTTATTCAGACCATAAACTATGGTGTTGGTCTCACCAGTTCCCTCAGAGAGTTCCTGTTAGAAAGTTTTGGTAACCAAGGTCGTCGTGAGGAGATTGAAAGAGTTTTTGCTACTAAACCTACTTACATTCCACCTTCTACACCACCTCGAGGACAAGTTCCATGGCTTTCACAATTGCCTAGACAATTACCAGGAACTTCTCATGCTGCAGGTACTTTTTTCCATCTTTGGCACATCTCATTATTTTACATTTTCCCTAGAATCATTAGTTTGAAGCATGTATGTTTGGTTTGCATATATACAACTGATTGGTTGGAATGCCACTAACATTTACATAAAAACCAAATCGATTGAAGCTTTTAGTAATTTTCTTGGCCTAACTAGTTTATTTTTTGTTTTCTAAAGAAAAATAACTAATACCACAATTATTTAGTTGTATTAGTTGTAATAGTATTACAAGAGATTCTTATTCATACAAATAATTTTTGAAAGTGTGCCAATTCTTAGAATAATATTTTAGAAACAAAGATATCTTATGACATGTATTCACTTTAATGACTTGTTCAAATAATTTTTCTAAGACAATATTCAGATTAATGAATATGTGCTTCACATGATCCAAAGTGGTTGTAACAATTTCACTTCCATCTTATCTAATGGAGTAACCTTTACTTAATGTTTTTGAAAAAAATATATTTTCTTTCCGTTTGCATTATTCAGAAGAGATTTACATTTTCAAAATACGGTTTGGTCTAACATCATATGGTTCACCATAGGTTCATTTGTCTCCCTAAATTTTTAGTCCTTAAATCTCAAAGAGGTCTCTCATACAATATTTGTTGTGGGTTTTCCGACTCTTGACAGCTTTTTAATGTCTTTATGCAGGACAACAGACACCACCCGCTTCTTTATCATCACAAGTGCAAGGTCGGCCTTCAGCTCTTAATTCAACGTGGCAACAAAATTCACCTCCCTCATTCGTTGGAGGACAGCAACAAGCTTCATCACCTTCTTTCATTGGAGGACAAGGATCATCACAAATGCAAGGCCAGCAGTCAGCACCTAACCCAAGGTGGCAACAAGCTTCACCACCATCTTTTGTTGCTGGACAAGGATCACATCAACTGCAAGGCCAGCAGGCAGATCCTAATCTAAGGTGGCAACAAGCTTCACCACCCACTTTTGTTGCTGGACAAGGATCGCATCAAATGCAAGGCCAGCAGTCAGCACCTAATCCAAGGTGGCAACAAGCTTCACCGCCCTCTTATACTGCTGGACAAGGATCACAGCAAATGCAAGGCCAGCAGTCAGAACCTAATCCAAGGTGGCAACAAGCTTCACCACCCTCTTTTGTTACTGGACAAGGATCACATCAAATGCAAGGCCAGCAGTCGGCACCTAATCCAAGGTGGCAACAAGCTTCACCACCCTCTTTTATTGCCGGACAAGTACCACAGCAAATGCAAGGTCAGCCATCAACATTTGCAAGAAATTCGCATAAGGCATCACCTTCTTTTATTCAACAAGGAGCTTCACCACCGTCTTTCATGGCTGGACAAGGATCACAGCAGATGCAAGGTCAGCCATCAGCTTTTGCAAGAAACGTGCAACAAGCATCACAACCTTCTTTCGTGCCCCAACAATATGCTTCATCGCACTCTTTCATGGCTGGACAGGGATCACAGCAAATGCAAGGTCAGCCATCAGGTTTCACACACGTTTCACAATGGTCATCACCACCCACTTATATGGCAGGACAAGGAGGACAGCATCAAAATCAAGGTCAGCCATCAGGTTTCACACAAACTCCTTATAAGGAGGCATCACCTTATTCCATGGATGGACAAAGAGCCCATTCAATGCAAGGTCTGACATCAAGACCTGTTCATACTCCACTAAATGAAATCTCACACACATCCCAATCAGTTAGAGGTCCAGCATCAGCTTTTGCACACGTACCTGGGCAATATGTAAGACATCAAGCAACAGAAAAGGCCTCATCCCAAGGGGACAATATTGAGCAATACCAATACCCCGAAGTGGCACGCCACGGGAGAATGTAAATTGGGAAGCATAGTTTCTCTGAGGGGCCTGCTTTTGATACAGTTATCTAAATAGGACTGCAGGAATAGAAACATCTTGATGTCAGACTATGGTCATGGATTAATATGCACTGATAGAAATCATTGACAAATTTTGTAGAGACAATTGATGGTTTTAGGCGATACTTGTGATTTGAGTTGCTCATAAGTGATCGAATAGTTGATCTTCGTGAAACAAATTAAATTGTACTATTGGTGAGAAAAATATATTTATTTACTCTACATCTTGTACACTTGAATTTTTCCCTTCATATCAATAAAATGTACTTGCCTCGTCAAAAATATATTTTCTTTACTTGTTATTCTTTTTATTACTTGATGATGCCTTTGTTAAATAATGCACTCTATAATTGTCTAAGCCAGTAAAAAGAACACTTCTCATTCACATATCTGTAAGCTACATATATTGTCATTATGAATTGTTGATAAGCTGTTACTTGGCAATGTAAAGTATCTGTAGAGACATGGATTATGTTCAGTAATGACTGCAGATTGTTGCTTTGGGACTTAGTTTGCAGCTTTTGGGGTCTCAAGCTTCAGGACTTCAGTGCAAATGAACTTTGTTGGTCGTTATGAAGAAAACAATACTGCAAGTTGCAACATAAGTTCTATTATTTGCAGCAAGTCAATTCCAAGACCGTCTTTATACAGGTGAGAAGCTTTCTTTTTAAGCACCCATTATGATATCATCACCCACTATCTTGTGCTTGTTATGTCTCAGCAACAATGTCCAATGTTGGTTGATGATATGCTCGGAATAAATACCCTGCAAAGGTTTTCATTACAAGCTGAACCTTTCTGAGGTAATGCTGAGGTGTGCAAAAGTTTTTTTCTTGGCTTTTGGCTTTCAATAATACTCCCGGATCAAATGTTAGTTATGTGATCCATCTTGCTGAGCTGAACTTAAATTGGTTTTGATGATTAACAAGCAGCTACAAAACAATCAAGTCTTTTGGAGATACTGGTTATGCTAACTGAATTGCAGAAGTGTTATGCAGATATCGAAAGAACCAGATCCTTGACGACTGCTAATCAGAAGTTGCTACATGCATTTCTGCAAGGAATCTGTGGACAACAAGGAAATATTGTTGCACTTGCATTAGCTCTTGGGTTGGTTAGGTTTGAGCAGTTTGATCTTTGATAGTAGCTCATTTTGCTTTTCAAAAGTATTGTAGCAGGTGATAATTGTTGGAGTATGTTTAGCTTTCTAGACTAGGAGTTTAGACTGGCTACAATTGGGTTGATGGTAGGAGTTTATAGTGCCTTTGATTATTGAATTGCAACCTAAAACTGCTTGTGAAGTTGGTGAAAATTTGAGGTGATTTTTAACTCTCCTGAGCAAGAAATTTTCCACATAGAACTGTTTGTATACTTCAATTTGGTGCTCCACTTTCTGCTTGTGCCTACATCATTGATGTTAAATAACCAGGTTCTTTATATCATGAAAATCGAGCCAATTCACCCTCTCATGTCTAAGGTGGGTTGCTAAAATAACACATCCAGCTTTATTGACATTTAAGTAAGCATCACCAAAGTTACCTATTCTTACGACATCATGGTTAATTGCTCCAAATATAGCACTGTTTTGCAGAAAAATATAATAGTTTTCATGTCGAAGTAAAGATGATATCTGGTACAAACTTTAACTGGAGATGAAGCTACAGAACATCTTGGATATCATCAACATGGTAGTTTACCCAACTACAAAAAAATAATGGCAAATTTAACGTCGTCTACACAAGAAAATTAGTACCTCCCCTCAGTTTTAAGGACCTAAATCCTCCCCAAGAAATTCTAAAGCATGTACTACAGGAGTCAAAAAACTCATAATGCAAACCTACACTTGTGAGCAAAGGATCTAACATCAATATAAATCACAAGGAAAGGGTGAAAAAAGATACCCTTGTCTCTCAAAAATCCTCTTCAGTATTCCATCACTTTGGAACTTAGGTTCAGTAAAGGTTCTAGAGCACTTGGATTAAACTTCCTAGCAAAGAGGTAACAAACATGTGTTTTCTCTGAGTTGTATGCACATGCTGTTCCATTGTTCCTTATCAACTGTAAAAAACCTTCAGTAATATTTACCGCGCTGAATGCTGCAGGGTGCGGTCCCCCTAAGGACCAGTCAACATACGTCACTGTTCGGTTTGCATTTAAAGGTCCGTGGAACAATCGAATAAAAGTAGGAATATAGTGCTCATCTGGATAGCAAGCAGGCTTGCAAAATCTTCTGAAGATATCGTAGTATTTGGTATCTGAAACTACTCTAACAGCTAAAGTTCGATTCATCTCAAACCATTGCGACCCTTTTCGCCAATCAGGAAGTTTGATATCAGGTTTCATATGGCGGTTATAGCGCCCACGCCCATAGCGAGAAGGATCATCATATGATTCAACAAAACTATGAATGGATCCTATGAGATACTTGTAGACAGTTGGGAAATTGTAAACTGGAATGCAGCTCTCAGAAAGGAGGACAAACCGCTCATTTGAGAAGTCGAGCAGAGCATTGGCCATTAGCCTCTTCTCAGCATCAACAAGTGTTACTGATCCCCATTCAACATGCTGAAAAAGAAGAAGAAAATAGTTAGCTAACTGTTACATCAAAATCCAAAAGATCATTAAACATTAGAGAACTAGTGGATTAATGTCTAGCTAATAAAACAAAGGATTTCAATTCATTTACATAACTCTGTCCAATGTCCCCCTGCTCTGAATCTACATCCTGCATGATTTTTCAATCCTGCTGAAAAACCATGTAGTAGGTTGAGAGGACTTGAGTTCTATATTGATACCCAAATAAATAAATAATGATAGCCCACAACCCCACATTAATACTATGTATCAGATAAGTATTGTTCCTTGCTCACTTCACATAGCACAAGTTTACAAAGAGGAATAGTGTTTGTACTACAGATGGCTATAACAAAGACATTAATAGCAGGGGTGCGCCTCGGATTGTGATAACTTGACTTACCAGAACATTGTGGGAAAAAAAGAGGTCTCCTGGTGTAGGTATTATGAAATCTTTGAGTATACAAAAAGCAAGAAAGAAAGATCCACGTCTCACCCTATATGAACCAATATTATATGCCTAGCCCATCTCATAAATATACAAGATAACTCGGTTCTTCTTAAGCGGTTTCAGTAACATGGCTCAATAGCTTATACTTGCATTGGTGTCATTAGTGACCTGAATGATACTTCTCCTAGCACCTAGGGCACGAGTTTGTCTCCCTCATTTGTTCAGCTGAAAAGTTTGTTCAAAGAAGGTTTGATGGTTACAGGGTTCCACATGTTTAGGAAGTGAAATTCCAATTTTCTGATCCTTCATCAGTAACCTTAATCCTTTGATTTTCTCTCTGATAGCATTTGTAAGACACACATTAAGTGTATTGAGGATATGGGTAACTGCTTTCTGGATGATTTCAGTTCCTTCATAAACCAAGGCAGGGTTGTATTTATATAGTTCAGTAATTGCCTCCCTCAATTCCCATTCCAAACTAACAGAAATCCATATGGGCACAAAGATAGAGGAAAAGGTTAGAGTGACTGTTAATCTGCAACTAACGGGAACTGCAGCTTTTGGCTCCTCACTTGAACTACATACAAGACTGCAACCTGTTGCACCAAATATCACTAGTCTCCTTCTCATCAAACCTAATCTTAAGGAAATAGAGGTGCAGCCAGGATTTGGTCCACGAGGAGCCGAAAATGGTGTTACATACATACTTTTACATGCACACACTGAATGCAGCCCCATAAAGGAAACACATTTTACGTATATGAGATATATACACGTGTGCGTGAATTTTTTTGGCAGAGGGTAGTGGGCATTAGTAAGAAATTTTAGACACACATCAGGAATCCAATCCATATAGAAGATAAAACAAGGATCCATAACATAAAAAGGGGTCAAATGCAAAATAACCGATTGTAATTCTATATATTTTCTGATATTTATGCCTTTCTCTCAACGAAAAGATCAAATGTCCAATCCATTTTATTTTTCTGGTTTTTAAGCAGGTTGGAATGTGTATTATCATAACAGCAGATAATTTTAAAGCCATTTCAACCAGCAATTTAAGTAAACAAAAAAAAGGACAAGCCCATATGGCATAGGGCTGAATCTCCTTGGAGAGGTAAAAGTGCTTCTCTTCCACTTACGACACCATGTTGACATCGGGCTTTCAAGCCCATTATTTCTACTTGTAACTGTTTACAGTCTTGATTATCGTAACTGTTTCATCCCCTTCCATTATTCGTGATACCAAGCATAGCATATCCATTGCGTCACAGGGTTACTCTCAGATATGGAAATTCTAGCAATAAGCCTCCCTCTGATTCACATCCCTCACAACATGATCACTCTACGAACTACAATCTACAGCTAGAACAGCATTTTTTTCCTAATAAATTAATCTACCTGTAGAGTATAATGTCTCCCTTATATCACGAATGAAAAAACAATGAGAAACAGTTCTGACTTTGCTTTTCCAATGCCATTATAAATTTATTCGCTTGAATATTAAGTTACTGAATCAGCAGTCCAGTCATCTTACTTCTATCTAGTGTCAATTTTGCAGAAAACAAAATCACAGTCACAGAGCTCAATAGGTCAAACTATACAACATTGAAAATTCATTGCCAACCTTGGCAGTAAACAGCAACATTTAAAAAATGTTATAAAGTATGTTCTCATTATTTTCCTCAAAATATCGATATGAGAATGTTTCACCGTACATTTTTGCATATTGTCACAAACTGAAAATTTCCTCAAACTCCTAACAGACTGAGCAATTCAACACTTGCATCAAGAGAACTGACGTTACTCTTGTTTGAAATTTCAATTTCAACTTTTAAACAGCTTACTAACTAAGTATTCTGCAACCTTCCAAATCATCTTTGACAATTCAATGTGCTATAATTTTTATTCTTTAATTAACACCTAATAAGAACTTCATACATAAAAGAACTTTGAAGAAAGAGAGTGCATTTCAGCATCCTTCTCAAAAGTTGGGAGAAATAAAAAAAGTCAGCATGCATCTTTTATGCAAATATAAGTCATCTCTAACTTAAAATATTTCACATACTCTATGTGAAAACAGAACCAAACTAACACATTGTTTTATGAAATAAATACAAAATACATGCATTTGTCAAACTATCTATCACACAATAAGCATGAAACAACATCAATATAACAACCTTGAGTTCATGTCAGCAAGAATCATACCTGACTTGGAATTTGCCTCTTGTAAAAAACTGAGGTATTAGAAATACTTAGCACATACCCTGGGAGGGCATGCATATATATAGAATACTTATTCACATCCTGCCCTTGAAAGAACCTCTCCCACAATGGTATAAATGGTAACTGTCCCCTAGTCAAGAACATAAAGGCCACTTTAGGCACTCTCTTAAATGGAAACTCTTTCTTGTAAGGCTCTAATGAAGCTCTCCAAAACAATTCCTCATCTGACATTCCATGAATCAAAATCTTTGGCCTAACAAAACTATCCATGCTTAAACAATCCTCCTTCTCACAAACAGAACAATTTCCACTCTCCTTGCTCACTGTATCAGCCAATGCATTATTTGCTATAATCTGTTCAGCTTGAAAGGTAAAGTACCTATCAATATGTGAACTTGAAGTCAATCCAATAACTACTCCAATTACAAATACAATCAAAGTTGCCAACACCCTTAAAAGACTAACTGATGAATCTCTTGTTACTGACACAGGCAATTTACCCTCTAGGTCTTCCTTTTCTCCTCTATTCCTCATTTTTTGACTCTCAGGTTGCAAGATCATCTAAAGTTTCAACCTTTCACAAGCAAAAAACAAAACCCAGTTCCCAAAAGTGGGTAAATCAGCCAAGATTCACAGAGAAAACTCAAGAATGAAGTTCCGCTACTCCATTAAGAGTAAATTTCAAAACCCAACTCCAAAATCGTGTAATTCGACCAACACACCAGAATAATCCATCAAAATTTGAAATTGAAGAAAACCCAGATGAAGTTTCGCTACTATATTACAACCCTTTCAATAATTTGAAACAAAAAACCAAAACAAAACAAAACAAGAAATCTTGATGTTTTTCGATTGTGATCTACAAAATCAAGAAAACAGGAAGAAGAAGGAAAAAATAAAAGTAATTACTGATTTAAAAAAACCTGAGTTAATTAAAATTAAAAAGTGGAACTACCGGAAACAGTAAAATTGAATGATCGGAGGAAGAAAAAGGGGCAAAGGCGGCAAAAAGAAGAAGCCTTTGATACAGTGATTGTTAATTTCTGAGTATATGTATAATTAAGAAAAATTAATTAATGTTTATAATTAGATAATTAATTTGCCACTGAGTTTAATGCTGTCTTCACTTTGAATATTGCGCTCTAATTTTGGTCGTTTTCTCATGGTGATGTTTTTGACAACTTTTGTTCTTTTCACCCACCATTTGATACGATAAGAACAAGACGTTTAATAACATTAAGAAATATTATCTCCGTTTTAATTTTACAGGAGTTTATCAGACGTGTATAATTATATTATCAAAATCTACAATTCTCAATTTCAATTAGGATTTTCGAAAGCTACTCAATTTTAAATCCAAACTTATGTCTATACAATGGGTTTATATTTTCTTGAAGAGATCATCTTAAATATTTGGTAAATTTCATAATATTTATAAAGAGATTAAAATATGTTGGGTTCTCAAATATTCCACAAATCCTTTTTTTAATTCGAGAAATACGTCACTAACGACTCTCGAATCACAAAGAACTAAGGGAGGAATAGAATTGTACTCATACTGCTTTATCAATAATATTCTTGTTTCTTCTAATTTTGTTTATGATTGATTTTTTTTCATATATTTAAAAAAATTGGCTACTCTTTTATTCTAATTTTTCTAACATTTTTAAGACTGCAAGATTATATGATATTTTGGTATATTTCACATACTTTTGATTTATAATCACACGATTCAAAAGTCTTGTTTATTTTCTTAAACTTTGTGTTAAGTCAAAATTAAACAAATAAATTAAAACAAAGAAAGTATATCATAATTTATATTAAAATTTCTTGAGAGATATATTACGTTCAAATACGGAGTAATCATATAAATTTACTATAGTTAAATGATGTAACAATTAATAATTCATTAAATTTATGAAAGTTCACGAGCAAAACGATTAAAAGTACGTATTACAATTAACAGAAGTTCAAATGCGTTTAATCATATATTATGTAATAATGACTAAAATTTGAATTTATCGGTATTTTAATAATTTGAATTATAAATTTTCCTATTTAAATTTATGTTTGGACATAATTTTCTTTTTTAAAAAAAATAATATGTTTTATAAAATTATTGAGATTTCTTCACTTATGCTTCGGGATTGTAAAACTTCTTTGATAAGGAGCATATTATTAGTGAATAGTGGTCTTACAAGGTTGAATTTAGATTAATCAAATATCAATAGGAAACATTGTAGGTTTATTAATTAACCTATGAGACTCAAATTCACGTTAATCAAGTGAATAGATTTAAATATCCAATGCTTAAAGTGAAAATTAAATCACATATTCGATTCTTTCCAACAAGAGAATTTTAAAGCAGAAAATTATTAAAAGAACAAAGAATATTATAAGGAGTTTTTAAAAATCCTTTAAAATTAAATAAAAACAGAACTTTTAAGAATATTTAGAAGAAGAAGAAAATAGGTTGCAAATAGAGGGAGAGGAGTGGTAATTATTATTTTATTACTAATAAAGAATAGTGTCATCTTTCTAATTATTTAATTGTACAATAATGTAATCTTTTTTCTAATTATTTAGTTAGTGCATTACCACTACTGGAGCATAATCATTGCAAGCTTCTCTTTGGCATTTTTTCTGAATTTTTATTTGAAATTTAAACACTATTGATGTCATATCCAACATGTAAGCTATGAGTTGTGTAATTATTTATAAGAGGTTGGCTAATAATGTAGATAATTAATATTCTTTTCATTTAGTTTTACTTCATCAATATATTAAAAATTATTTATACTTTTACTAATCCACTTTAATATATCAAGAGAAAGACAATTTTTGTAATAAAATATCGTTCAAAATTGAATTCCACAAATTAAAATATGTGGTGTAGATATTAAAAAAAATGCGATCATATATGCTAATAATATATTTACACAAGTCATTTAACTTCTTTTTTAAAGAAATAAAAAAAATAGAGTGGAATAAAGAATAATTACTACTTTAATTCCATTTTTTTCTTGGTTATATCTAAATGAAGCATTGGATTAAAAACTATGCATCGGAAAGTACAATGCGTCGAAAACACAAACAAACTTAGTTTTAATTTTCCGACCAAATTTCCACATATTTGCGAAAAAATAGTAGTAATCTTTCATTTTTAATAAGAAGCCTTTACAAAAAATGGAGGCAACGATTATAATGTGAGAAATTAGTTGTCCACTTTTGAATTGACACACCTATTAAGAAAATAATTATTGACATATTGAATTTACCATTTACCCATATTAATTATGAAGTAGATGAATTAAAAACTTAAGATTTTCAAAAGGTTCTACCTTTTTCAAAGTAATTAATTGAAGTTATAATAGATAAAAAAAAAATTATCTTTTCTTGATTTGTCAAAATGGACAAGTACTCCCTCTGTCCAACAATAGTTGTCCATTCACTTGACACACCCCTTAAGAAACTATAAATAGAAGGGTAATTTTACTATATCACCCTTTGAATATACTCCCTCCGTCCATTATTGTTTGTCAGGCATACTAAAAATAGTTGTCCAAAATTAATTGTCAATTTAAACAATCAAGAAATAATTAGTCACTTTTTTCCAATTTTGCCCTTAATAATTACATAACTACTAGTTTCAAAAAGTAGTCATTTTAAAGTTACAAGACTACTTTAATATGAAAAAAGTTGACTTTACCGTTTTCAAAAAGTACAAACCATTTTAATAATGATTGATAGTAGGGTTATATTAGTCAAATTGCACTTTATATTAAATTTTTCTTAAGGATTGTGCATGATCTTACCCTGACAAACAATAGTGGACGGAGTGAGTACTAAATACAATGTCTTGAAAAATATAATAGGAAAATGGTTGTAACTAATAATAAGGGTAAATTAGGAACTAAGTGTAAAAATTATTCATGGATTTCATAAAGTGTACAAGTATTGTTGAACATTTATTTTTAGTATATTGAACAAGTATTATTGGACAGAGAAAGTAATTAGGGACAATTAAAAAATGAAAAATTGACAAATAATTAAGGACAAAGGGAGTATATTTTAAGAAATTAAATACAACCGCCCGGTGGAGTTAAACAAGTTTAAATACATTTGATCAAGTTTAGTATATAAATAATGTATTATGTTATGAAATTAAATTTACTATTCAACTATTACCACTTAAAATTATCGTTAAATACAACATGGTGTAATTAATTACTTATGAGTGAGCAATTTCTGTTCATTATCTTTTGAATTTTGAAGCCATACAGATTAATATGAAACCTTAGAACAAGTTATGGACAAACAAAGAAACTAGCTCCAAATTCCCACATATGAGAGATATATGTGTTAGTAAATGACCATTTTTTTTAAAAAAAAATTATGGACATTTTAGACCATAATCTAAAAAATCTTATTTGAAAGTTTATAAATGTTAGTATGAGAAAACGTTAGACTACGATATAAAATTTATATTCTTTAGATGACTTTGAATGTTTTGTCAATCTCAAAGGTTATATTCCGACAGCTTCTAAAAAAGGGAAATTATGTCGAATAACAAACATTTAGCCTATATTAGGTACTATAGCTACAATTTAAGAAAATTGTAATTCACGGCTATAGTTTCTCCAATTCTTGTTTTTCGCATGATTTGTATAAATTCATAATTGTATAATTTAGTTCCTAATTGTATAAATCTAAAATATTGTATATGCTTACCATATCTATTTGTAAACGATTTATGAAAAAATCATAATAAATTACCCTATTTGTATATTGGCAAGAGAAATATACAAACAGAGTTCTGAAAAATTCTTATATGTATAAATACATAATTTATATATATTTACCCTATTTGTATATTTACAAACGAAATATACAAAAGGAAATAAATATGCAAACCGCAACCTCCATAGCAAACGAAACTATAACTATGGGCGCAATTATCGAAACTATAGCTATTGAGCCTTATTATGTCTTTTATGTTTGCTATTTCTAAAATTTTCTCTTCTAAAAATAGTGACAAAAACTAAAGAGAAAATTATGCGGTTAAACAAACTTATACTACTTAATTAGTCATCATAACTATAATTTGCTATAATTACCACTCGCGACTAATATTAACCATTAATTATGTGGATGACTTCGAGTTTGTATAATTAGCCACATTTGTATAATTCACAACTAACAATTCTTTGTTTGATTTGTATTTGTATACGATGATTTGTTTTTATATATGACGATGAATTCCTTTGGTTTTTCAGTTTTATTACCATATACATTCAATCTTTTTGCGTATAACTTTTTAAAGTTTGTATAAACGTGTAGTTTTTGAATTTTGTATAATATAATTTATATAAATGTAATTTGTATAATATAATTTATATATTTGTTTAAAGTTCATATATTTATGTTTGTATCAATTCGTTATTTCGAATTTTATCATATTTGTATAATTTCAGACTTTATATTACTCAATTATACAAAAAAACATGTGAATTATACAAACAAGATACGAATTATACAAATTATTACCCTCTCTCGCTCGCCTCTCTCCCCCCTCTCCCAATCTCGCTCGTTAGATATACAAATACACATGTATACCAGTTACATATATACAATTATCTAACTGATATACTATGTAACTGGTATACATATACAATTCACCTCTCTCCCACTCTCTCGCTCGCTCACCTCTCTCCTCCCTCTCCCAATCTTGCTCTCCACTCTCCTTCCTACAATATGTAGCTACGAATCGTAATTAGGAAACTATAGCTATGGAGCGCAATTAAACTATTTTTGAGTGGCTATATGCGAAAGTTCCCCTAAACTAAATGGTGAAACTTGAAAGACAATACAACCTCAAGGTCCATATCCATTTATCCGATAGTCAGCCCATTTTCTTGGGCTAAAAGTAGTCGTGTTAACTGGCCCAGACAAACTGAGGTCCATAACCGAAACTGGGGATGCGACTAAAGCCCAAGCCGTATGTTGAAAGATTGAGTTTTATCTTCTCTTTTTTATAAAAAATGTGAAACTTACATAAATATACTATATTGAGAAAATATTTACTATAGAAATAACATTTTTCTTTTCACTTTAACACTTTTAATACAATTTTAATACATATTACAGAAGAACAATTTATAAAACACATATAATACAAGTTTTATTAATAAATAATATATTTATCACACATTTTAATACACTTATAATACAATGAGTCAATTTCTTACCAAACAAACATAATATATTTTAGAACAGTTATAATACATATATATTGCATACATAATGCACTTTTATTACATATTCCAGATTTATCATAGTATTGTTATATATTGCTACAAATGGTAATAAATAAAAAATATTGCTAAAATTAGTAATTATTTATTAAAAGAAACCTTTTAAGTGTCTCTCATTATCCGATATCTAGTAGCAATTCGATTCTTAGTCAGTTGTATTATTTAAATGAAAATGTTATATTGTTTGATACATTTAAATATTATGTACTATAAAAAATATATAATGCCCTTTTATAAATCGTAAGTTTATGTACTATAAATCATTGAATTAGAGATTTTTTTAATTGGAAAGTGGGATTAATTACCATTTACCATCAAGATCTTGCAATATCATACTAAAATAAATTTTACACATGCAAAGTTGGTAAAATATGTTGGGTCATTTTAAATGCCTCTTCTTTTTTAATCTTGTCCTTTTCTCCAATGGCTTTTATAATGTCTCACAAATTATTACATGTGGTGAAATGTCAATGTCATGCAGAGGTGCTAAAACTCCACAACCATTCAAATCAACATTTATAAAACAAATAAATATAATGCATGATAATTACATGTTTCATTAGTTGTTATATTTTGCTTTTCAAGAGTTAAATTATATTAATTTTGATATAAATAATCAAATTAATTTTTGAAAAATGAAATATGATAATTAATATAGGAAAGAGGGAATAGTATTTTATATGAGTAAATTTATGAATAGCAAAGATAAAAATCATATTAGCGCTCTATAACTACAGTTTTGCTATTTGCGCTTCATAGCCAAATTATGTTTGTTATGGAGCATCTGATTTGTATAAATCGCGGCAATTTGCATAAACCAGACGCTAATTTGTCCGTGTCTATAAAAATTGTGTTTGTATATGTATATGTTTTTTGTGTTAGGTTAGAGTAGCAAGCGAGATTGGAAGAGAGATGAGAAAAGAGAGAGGCTAGCGAGTAGTTCTTCTCTACTAATTTAATAATCTTGAATATATATAAAAATAATCAAGTAAGATTGTTACTTATAAAACTTACCAAGCAAATAAAGATTTACATCTATGTGAAGTCAGTAATTATGAACACCAAATCAAGTAGTTCTTCTTTACTATTATAAAAATATATTATAATTATTAATAATTAACAAAGGTACCTTTATTTATATTTGGGAAAAGGGTCATAAATGCCCTTAAACTATGTGGAAGGAACAAAAATGTCATTCATTTATAGTTTGGCTCAAAAAAGCTCTTGCCGTCAATACTTTGGTTCAAAAATGCCCTTGCAGTCAATACTTTAGTCTAGAAATGCCCCTATAATTACTAAATTGGTCAAACATGCCCTTTTCCGAATATTTTTTTTTATTTCTTTTTACTAATTAACATATTACTAAAGAACATTGTTCTTGCTTTCTTTCTTTTAAAATCACTTTAATAAATAAAAACGTAGATTTTTTTTTCTTAATCTCATTTTATCAATTAAAATAGAATAACTTCATGTACCGTTTCGACGAATAATATATGCCATATATATAAGATCATAGTATATCTATCATAAAAAATAATTATAATAAAATAAGAAATATTTTATTTTTATTTTTTTCTTAATTGAAGTAAGATAAATATTTGCTAATTTTAAAATTATTATTAGAAAAAGAATGTATTAAAAAAGAAAATAATTAATATATTTTAATTGGAAAATGGACATTTCTGATCCATTAAATAATAATAAGTGTATTTTTGGACCAAAATATTAATGATAAGTAGGGGTGTGCAAAAATCGAACCGAGAAAAGTGTTATTGGTTTATTGTTATTGGGTTAACGGTTTCTTAATGGTTTTTTTTTTAAAAAATTATCGGGTTATCGATTCGGTATTGGTTTTCAATATTGGGTTATTCGGTAAACCGATAACCCATTAAGAGTTAAGACTATAGTAATTTACTACTTTTACATATACATATTAGTAAATATTAATCTCAATATCTTAATAGTTATGTCTTTGTCATTTAGCCATCAATTCATACTTCGTTGTGACTTTGAATTCACAACTTTAAATTATACAAATCGTCAAAACCTAAAGTAAGAATCATATTCCTCTTGATTTCTCTTTGTCTTACACATGTATAGTTATTTTCATGTTTATTATTATTATTTCTATTTTATGAGCTATTGTAAAGTTACATTATTGTCTTGTCGTGTCAAATTTATTAGAGAAACCATATTATTTGTTTTATAAGCATTTTCTTATTGGTTAAACCGAAAACCAAACCGTTAAGGACCAAAACCGATAAAAAATTATCTTATTAATTTAGCGTATTTAAAAACGAAAAACCGAAAAACCGAATTGATAATACATAAAACCGAATCGAACCAATCGATGCACATCCTTAATAACAAAAGTATTTTTGAACCAAACTACAAACGAATGGCATTTTTATTCATTTCGTATAGTTTAAGGGAAAATCGGTAATATATGGGACATACGTCAACTAAACACAATTTAGGAATCTTGAATATATAAAAATAATCACAGTTGAATAAATTACTAATACTCCCTCCGTCCCTATTTACTTGTCCATATTTCCTTTTTTAGTTGTCCCTATTTAGTTGTCCATTTTGACAAATCAAGAAAGGACAACAAATTTTTTCCTATTATACCCTTATTTACACTTCTTGAAAATTGTAAAAGTGTATGTTGTTTCCCTCCAATTTATTTCACTTGAATTCAAATAAGTGGTTGTAATTTTGAAGTGAAAAGTTGTCATAAGGGTAAAATTGTAACTTCACTGTGCTAATCATTGTTGCCTTAATCTGTGTGTCATTTCTAAAGTGGACAACTAAAAAAGGACGGAGGGAGTATTTTGGTACTGACAGTTGAATCAAACAGAAAAAAACGTGTGCATATAAGATTTGTCAGTAATTTCACTAAAAAGAAAAAGTCAGAAAATATACAGAAAGAAAAAGGCTTTAAATATATTGTCGGTTTATAAGGAAAAAGTCAAACAAAAGAATGCCATTCTATTTAAAATGTGATGTGTAATTCACGCACATTGTCTTAAAAAAATAACCAATAAGACTTCAGTGGCATATGGGCCCAATCTAATGAATTTTCATTTATTTTTAATTTCAACCTTTAATAATTCAAAAAATTGATTAACAAAAAGAAAGAAAAAAAGTTTCCTCCCCAGCCCCACAGGAACCCACCCACCTTTGTTCTTCTTCCCCTAACGTCGGCACCTCCTGCGGCAACAACAACAACAAAAAAGAAAGAAAGAAAAAAGTAAATCTCTCCCCACCCATCTAATTATTTACCCTTTCTTCTTCTTCTTCTTCATCCGTTGTCACCCACTATTTTTTATTCCTCCGAAGAGATTAACTTTTATTTTTTTGTCTTATAGTAAATTATGAGCTATGGAAATTAAGTCAAATGCAAATAATGAAATAAATTATGAAGCATGATAGATTAATGGAGTGATTATTGTGAAAAATAAGTTGACTTGATAAATTATTTGAAATCGATGACGACGAGAAATGTGAGGATTCAAATAAATTATATCAAATTTTCTGATATTATTTTATAACTTTAATGGCTGGTGATGTTTGTTGATCGAAGTGACCAGAAATAGAGATGGATGGAAGTTGCCTTTATAACTCTGATATCCAATTTTTATTTTTATTTTCATTCTTGCAAATTCGATTAGCACTTAGCAGACTCAGTTTTTTTTTTTTTTATAAAAAGCAAAAAATAAAAATGAAGAACCAAAACAGAGTTTAAAATGATTAAAATGGGGCGAAGAAGAAGACAACTGCTGGCATAGCCTACAGGGGTTGGGGTGGGTTTGTTTTCTTTTTGGATATTATAAGATATCATTTTGAATAAAAGTTTATTTTTAGTTATTTTAATTAATGCAATGCCAAGTGTCATAAGAAGGAAAAAAGGTAGTACAAGTTTATTATTAATAAAAAAAATATATAAAAAAGTTTGGGACATGTTCACGCGCTACAATGCAGTGAGATGCACTTATTTTGCCACATCAACATGTTTTGAATAATTTAGGTGTTCAATATGTACAAGTCATAATTGAGGTGTTTAAAAGTGAACTATGAGAACAACTTTAGGGGACCGCAGATGATTTAAGCCTATTCTATTTATCTCAATTTATGTGTTTGACAAAATTTCAAGAGTCAATTAAAATTTGTATGTCTCTTTTAATTTTTTAAGTTCTTAATCATTGTGAGTTATATTACTCTTTAAGTCATTTTAAATAATATATGTTACCTCCTCTATCCCAATTTTTTGATACGACACAATTTCAAGAATCAATCGAATGTTTTATATGTCTGCCTTTGTTTTGGCTATTTTTCCCTGGTTTTCTTTTAGTTTTAATTTGTTCGTCTTGCCTTTTTAGTTTTTCAAATATTTATTACGCAAATTAGTTTTTTTTATTTTAATTTGTTTGTATTACGTTTTTAGTCTTTTAAATATTTAAAAATTACGTAAAAATACAATAAATGACGATAATTAACAATTTTAAATATTTAAAAAACACAATATTTTTATTAACTCTTGAAATTTTACCGGCCTCACATAAATTGAAACATAAGAAATAATTTTTAAAAAAATACTCAAAATTTCAATAATGAACAGATCTTTTTACTCTTGAAATTACATTTATGCCTCGTAAATTAAAATTAAAAATAATATATAAAATTAAAAATTATGTAAAAATATTATAAATCAGAAGATCATTTAATTATTAACTCATCAGATAACAATTTCAGTGTTCTCTTTTGCTTTTAAGATTCTTATGTAAAAATGATTTTAACTAAATTACATTAACTAAATGAATACTTGTCTTGCGAAATATATTTTTGGCTTCATTTGTTTACTCATCATCTAGCTCTTTTTCTAGAGGCTCATATAAATAAAGTAATAAGTAAACAAAATTATATAGTAAATTAAAGCAAAGTGAAGAGTAATAAATAAGATGCTTTTCCAGCTCCAGTTAATTATTTCATTATAATCATAGTATAATTTGTTTCAAAACCAATTAACGGCTATATATATTTGCATAATCCATTTACCTGTTTTTTCTTTTCTTTTTTGATATGGTGGAAAAATAAACTAAATAAAAATCTTAAAATCATTCTTGAGTAATGCGGGGTTTAAGTTTGTTAGGAGAATAAATTCCATGTTCTTATCGTGCAGTATACATCTATAATCTTAATAATAGGTTGATAATTGATTTACGTCCTCCAATTCTATTCTTTGGTAATTCATTTGGCTTGCGATATTTATTCCATGATTGATGCTCCACAATTCTTATTTGTATATGTGCACGTTCACCATTGTCTTATTGGTTTCTATAATTAGGAAAGTTTATAATTACACTCAAATTATTTTCTATTTTAATGAAATGTATTTTTCTTCCTTTTGGGGTGGATGTATGGGGATATTATTTGATATATTTCACTTGCAT
The DNA here is from genome assembly GCF_019186545.1 of Solanum stenotomum. Taxonomy (NCBI): domain Eukaryota; kingdom Viridiplantae; phylum Streptophyta; class Magnoliopsida; order Solanales; family Solanaceae; genus Solanum; species Solanum stenotomum. The sequence goes on from NC_064282.1 coordinate 8,435,610, forward strand.
GAGGTCCATTATTAAGTGAAAAATCCTTTTTTGAGTGTTTTTTGAAAATTAAATGAAAAGTAAAGATTTTGGTATCTTCCCAACCACTTGAATTAATTTGGTAGATTATTATGGTTAAAAAGGATTTATTTATTACACTTGTCTTATATTATATGTCACAATTTTTTTTTAGTACGGTTAAGAAATATTAATTAGGATAAGTTTTAAACTATTTTATCTTTTATTGATATGTGATTTATAATCATATATAACGTGACCCATTATTCAGATATTTACGATCTTCGATAATAATTTCTACTAAAGGCAAAATGAGGAATTTTTGCATCAATTTTAAATTAGCTTCTTAATATTCCAAAGCCAAACAAGTACAATAGTATGGACGGTGTATTTATTTATATTTAAAAATGAAGGGATTTTGTTTATATTATCCACATAGCCCACCTACTTAACATGCGTTTTCAATTAACAATTATATTATCTAATTGTATATGAACGACTAATTAATTAATATAAATTATCACGTTAATTAATTTATTAATTCCGAAACAAAATCTTTATTAATTATGGAACATCCATTTTTTTTTCTTTTTAAAAATTCCCCAAACTTGTCCATTGGAAGGGCTAGACTTCAGCTTTATTAAAGACAAGTTGATATTGGAAAGGTTCATATTTCTCAAACATTACAATAATGGAGATAAAATAATTTATCTTTCAAAATCTCTAGAACATTTGACCCAAAAAAAAAAAAAGGAAAAAGGAAAAAACAGAACCAACGAGAATGGTACAAAAAAAAACAACATAAAAGAGCAAAATAACCCAACTAATTAATGTGATAAGACATGACAATAAAATGTAGAAAAACAAAGTTCTTGGTCTAAAATATTTTTTCATTGTAAAAGTTCAAGATATAATTAATTACCATTTATTTTTACTCAATGAATGTTGAGAGAGATAAATATGATAAAAAAAAATTGTATGTTAAAATAAGACTAAAGAGTAAATAAAAGTAAATTAATTAATTATTTTTTAATTAACATTTTCTTAAGGAGAGTTCAAATAATGAAATATAACATATAAAATAATCGAAAAGAGTAACATTAAAATAAAAAAAGTAAACACTCTTACTATCAGTGACGACTTCGAGATTTTTATTCAGGAGATTCAAAAAAATATTACAAGTATAAACGTGTGAATAAACCAATAAAACACAATTTCAAGAAATTAGTAGTATTTAGCATATCAATACAAAAAGTTAGTTCCGTTACAAGAGACCTCAAAAGTGATTTAATATTTGGCTCCAGAGTCTTGGAGAAAGACCTTATATATGTAGTATAATTTTTTGCTGAAGAGGTTGACACCCAAGTAGCCGCCCATGCTCTCGGTACGTGATCATCGCACTAAACACTCGTTTATTAGGTACATAATAGAAAGAAAATATTACTGTACTAATATTAAAAATAATTTAAGTAAAATTAACTTTTGAATATTGAAATAAAAATAATTATTCCTAACTGCTCGGAGCATCCGAAAGAAAAAAGAAGTGACTTTGCAGATAATGCTGTTTAACTAACACTTTTAAGTATTGTTATGAAGAGTGATCATGATTAGCAAACAATTTAATATAATTTTCTCTTGACTATTTGGCCCTCACCAATATATAAAGTTGTGGCCACAATTATTTCTAGTGTAATATTCATATTGAAATCTGATTAATTTAAATTTGTGTCACATATGACTCAATTCGAAGAATCGCTCCCTATTAAAAAAATTCACACCTAAACTTAAATTCAATACTTTTAATTAAAAAAAGAAAAGTCTTAATCCACTATACCACATTTTTTGATGATTACGTGTTGACTTGATATATATCACATGGATAAAAGTCGTTTCTTTTGGGTGGCATACGAATAAATTAAAGTTATTTGGAGTTAAATTTAGGTGCCTTTTGTGTGTGCGCAGGGGCATGCTTACATTAGTTACATATGTGATCATAATATTTCTATAAAATTTCTAGGACATTACAAATTCTACTCCCAAATATTGCTAATTAGTCATAGATTTTGATTGAAATTTTTTTATTAACAAACTTAATACTCTCTCAACCTTAATTTATATGTACTCATTTTTTTAGTCAGTTTTAATAAAAATAATATATTTAATAACAATTTAACTTTAAAATAATTATTTTATTATTAATAAGATAACTTATAGTCACTCAAATATTTATGATTTGTTTTAAATTACAATCTTTTCTCTTTCTTGATCTTCGTGCAAATAAATCAACATCACATAAATTAAAACGTTTTATCCTCCATTTTTTATGATGGATCTCTTGAATACAAATACAAATTTAATTTAATCGTACGAGACACCAAATACCAAAGGCGACAGTAAAGAAACGTGAACACATGGAACTGTTTAACAATAATATCATCTCAAAAACAATAAAAAAATAAACCACCCTTTTTGACTCTTGTGATTCAAAATCCATTACGTATAAGCGGTCATAATTAAATTATCTACTGAGGGCAGAAGTCCGTGATAATATGACTATAACAATATGAAGTATACTGTATATATTTAATGTCTTTAAAAAATAATAATAATAAAAAATAATAATAATAATAATAAAAAATAATAATAATAAAAATATATATATATAATAAAATTAAGTCATAATACATAATAATGATCCTGAATTTGACTTTAACTGATAACTATAAATTTGGGTAACATAGACTTATTTGTCCCTATATGACGTCCTACAATTTTGTATATTACGTGTCGTTTTACGTGTATTATGTCACGTAAAATACGTGTGTCTATTTATTTAATTTTATATAAATTTAAATGTCTACTTGTTTACATCCAAAGTTAGATGACATAGATATTAGCTGAATTTAAGTTAAAGAGAATATATGTATTATGCCTAAAATTAAATCTGTTAATAGACTGACAGGGACTTAACCATAAAAGAATTATTATTATTAGTGGTGAAATAAAAAGTTACCTTTTTTTTTCTTTATTTGTACTTCTATTTTTTAATTTTTATGTTTTAAAAAACAGACTTTCCAGGCTCTAAAATTGATAGATTGGGAGGCTAAATTTGCCACGAAACTTTTAGATTCTATTATGTTTTGGATTAGGTAAAAAGATTAGGTGAATTTAGAAAACCACAAAATGATTAGAAAAAAAATTATAACGTTGAAAGAGAAGAGAAAGTCCAATTAACATGTACTCTTTTGGTTCAATTTGTTTGTTTTATTTTAACTTGACATAAATTTTAAAAAAATAAAAAAATATTTAAATTTTGTGATTTAAACTAAAGATATATAAATTAACGTACTAAAATGTCTTTAATTTTAATCTTATGATTTCAAACATTCACGTAAAAAACTAAAACTAAAGAGTTGTCAAAAAAGAGATAAACATAGTATTACAATTCAAACTGTAATAACAATTATAGATCAACATATTCAATTTTATTTCATGGCTGAATTATATAACAATATATTTAATTTTATTTCTTAATAATGTGTCAAATCAACGTAATCACATAATATGAAACCGAGAAAGTTATACAATATGAGAATTTGTGGTGCATACAAATCTTAATTCAATGAGAATACCTAATATCACATGGAGAAAGAAAACGAAAGACTTTAAGTGTTGTATGACCACCTATATCCAAAGACACATTACTATTTATAATTTTACATTATTTTTTATGTTCACGTGAGTAAATATATATGTTTAAAATACGATATTAAATAGTCTAGAGAGGTAATAGGTCCTCATGAAAGTTTACTATCGCAACAGCAAATTCGATCAAAATTAGAGTATTTTTGAGACCGTTATCCCTAACTTCTACTGAAGGCAAAATGAGGAATTTTCGCATCAATTTTAAGTTAGCTTCTTAATATTCCAAAGCCAAACAAGTACAATAGTATGGACGGTATTTTTATTTATACTAAAAAATGAAGGGATTTTGTTAATATTATCCACATAGCCCACCTACTTAACATGTGTTTTCAATTAACAATTATATTATCTAACTAGTAAACTTAGCCGCGCTACGCGCGATGAGAAAAAGTTTTGAAATTTTTTTTGATCTTCAAATCCAAACAAATAAGATGAAAAATCTTAACACTTAGATTTATAATTTTAACTTGATTCATCAAATATTGATTTTATCCAAAAAAAAAAAAAAANCTTCCCTCAAATTTGACTTAATAACATTTTTTTTTCTTTTTTTCTTTTTCATTAAAGAGACTTAATAACGTTTACCACTTAAAATTTATGATATTAAGACTTTTTGACATATTAAAAATAAAATAAAATAAATAAATAAATAATGGTTTAAAAGGGGACAAAGGGATAAATATGAATGGAGGAATTTTATACTAATTAAATTGATGAATAAAAGAAAAATTAAGGTCACAACACATTTAAAGTTCAAATAAAAGAGGTTTAATATATTGCCACAATTCATTTTTGACTCCCACTCTTGATCCTTTTTAATTTGGGTCGATAAAAGAAAATTGTTAAATTGTAATAGCCTAAAAATGAGAGGCTAAATTTGATGAGCGGAATTTCTTGATTCTTATAAAAAAAAGTTATTTCATCTTTTAAAAGTTAAGCAGTTAGAATTTTCTCTCCTTTTTTATTGTTGTTTAAGGTGAATTTTTTATTTTCAATTTAGTACAATATTACCATGTGAGTAAATTTATTGTTTGTAGATACTAATTACATTATGCAAACTAATGGGATTTGCCGATGGAGTTAGCTTCTAGAAAGATGAAGAGATGTGAGTTACAAATGAGAAATCAAGAAAAATGTCAAAAAGAGGACAACAAAAGAAAAATGTCAGGTGTCTCTTTCAAAGCGGCTCTTCGCACGATTATAAAAGTATTTATAAAACCATTTTGTGAATTTAGATACTATAATTCCTTCTTCCTTTTATCCTATTGAAAAAGAAAAGAAAAATGCTTATACACGTCATGCATTTGAACTTAATTCATACATTAATTCCAACATTTTTATTATTAACAAATGATTCAAAGGGAATCATGTCCATTTGAAATGTGAAATTGAAATAAAATGGCATAAATTTCATTTTTTAGGAACTTCTATGAAAATCCATAGCCACTAATTTTGGGTAAAAATTGTATTGTCCTAATTTTTGTGACTTTCCCATCTTCTCATTTAAAAAATCAAAAGTAGAAAGATATTTAAAGGAAAAACCATCTATTTATATCATAATTATTTATGTTAATTGTTTAGACACAAGTATTATGATAAAGCTAAATAAGATACAATCTTAGATTCGTCTAATTTTAAAATAAATAATTATTTATTTTCTACTTTCCTCTTCTTTAGCTTTCTCAATGAAATGATCCTTATGATGATTCTCATTCTTTCTTTTATTTTAATCTTAATTAAATACAGTATCAATTCATGGCTTCATGTGACTATATAATATGTTTTTATTGTTTTAGTGTTTGTTATAAAAAAATATTCAAAATTTTACTCTACAATTAGGAATCAGAAATTCACATATGCAATAAGAAAATAGCTACATAAGCTAATCAAACTCAATAAAATACTGGATTTTATTATTTAATTTAGCAAATGAACACTTATTGTCATCTCAAAAATTTATAGGTGACGAAAATAACAATCAAAATTATGTTTTTATATCACTGTCATATGAATTGAGATTTGAAGCAAAAGAAGAATTATTCAACCAATATTGCATCATAAATATCTCCAAATGTATTAACCGTGAGAAGTGAAACAATAACAAAACAGCAAAGAACTATTATTATAAGTAAAATGACACAAAACTAATTAGTTTAAGAAGATAGACAACTAATCATCACATATGAATAAGACACAACCTATTTCAAAAGAAAACTATAGTCATACTTAAGATTTATAGGAAATAATTTAAATCACCATTACATTTATTCAAATTAAACAAAAATAGAAGTGGTTTCTACTATATATTCTAGGATCAGGGTGTACCAATGACTGCATAAAATTTCTTCCAATACTTTTAAAATCCTTACGGTGGCTAAAAGTAGTGCGGATTGAAGATTTTAAGGTTGTGGGTGTTCTAGACACAGCAGGTGCAATATACAACTTTGAGTAGCTATAAATAACCACTACACCAATCAACTACTTGTTGCTTGGAAGCTCACTATTTAATTTCATTCATTCAAATTTCTATATAAATGTATATTAAGTCGATACAAAATTAATGGATGCTTGAGGACCCCAAAGCTTCAATGTAGGTCTGCCCGGGGTTAAGAGAGATAAATTAGCTTTGCTAACCTTCAATTTATAATTTTATACCATAAAATTCTTACCTTTAAAATTGAAAAATTGAGAAGTCGTAAGGTTATAGGAGTATCAATGTTATTTTTTCCTCATTCTTTTTATTTATTTATATATCATGGAGGTACATTTAACACCTTAATTTTAAAATGTTAAACATTTAACATGGTTAAGGAATAATTAAGAGAGTTAGATGAGCAATTTTTCAGTTTTTTAATATATACACATAAATAAAAAGTAAAAATAAAACCAAAAAGGAAGAATTTTTTTTTGTTACAGAGAAGTGGCTATATATAGAGAGAGATTAGATATCTTTCTTGATGTATAAAGAATACTATAGAGATCATACAAAAAAAAAAAACTTACAAGATCAAATGTAAACATTAATTTTAAATTATTTAGATGAAGTAAAGAAAAAACATTACCAAAAAGAACATCTATACCAAATGGCCAGTAATGATGATGTCTTTGTCCATAATCAATTTCCAACTCAAAAATTCATGCACGGCAAATGAAAATTGTTAGCAAGCAAAGTAAATTCATACATGTCAATCCAGAATACAAACAAAATACAAATTTATTGAATGAATCTTACAAGATATATTAAATATATACTAATTTTTATTGTACAATAAAAAACACACACCAAGGCACAACATATATGAATTAACAATAACATACCCCCACATAAAAAAGATGAATAGGAAGATATATAAAGGGCAAACAGTAGAGTATCAAAAGACAAAAATTTCCCAATTAATTTTCACTATAATTATCAGTGATTAATACCAAAAGTTAATACACATTACGTGAAGAGAAATCGTGGAGAGAAAATGCTCTAACTTACTATTATGAAGAAAATTAATGCATTAGTAAATATTATTGTCATGGCTGCATCATAGGGTCACTTGGGCTTTAATGTAAAGATGTACGTGGATTGGCTGTTACCAAGGAATATTCAATTTGTAAAGTATTTGTTAATTAAATTAGTTAGTAAATAGATTATATATAGAGAAATGAAGAAAAAATGTCAAAAAAAAGGAGAAAAAAGAAAAATGTCATTGGAGGCCATAGAGAGGTGCCACATCACCTTCTCTATGTTTCTCCTTTATTATATATATAGATTGTATATGAACAACTAATTAATTAATATAAATTATCACATTAATTAATTTATTAATTCCGAAACAAAATTTTTATTAATTATGGAACATCCATTTTTTTTCTTTTTAAAAATTCCCCAAACTTGTCCATTGGAAGGGCTAGACTTCAGCTTTATTAAAGACAAGTTGATATTGGAAAGGTTCATATTTCTCAAACATTACAATAATGGAGATAAAATAATTTATCTTTCAAAATCTCTAGAACATTTGACCCAAAAAAAAAAAAAGGAAAAAGGAAAAAACAGAACCAACGAGAATGGTACAAAAAAAAACAACATAAAAGAGCAAAATAACCCAACTAATTAATGTGATAAGACATGACAATAAAATGTAGAAAAACAAAGTTCTTGGTCTAAAATATTTTTTCATTGTAAAAGTTCAAGATATAATTAATTACCATTTATTTTTACTCAATGAATGTTGAGAGAGATAAATATGATAAAAAAATGTATGTTAAAATAAGACTAAAGAGTAAATAAAAGTAAATTAATTAATTATTTTTTTAATTAATATTTTCTTAAGGAGAGTTCAAATAATGAAATATAACATATAAAATAATCGAAAAGAGTAACATTAAAATAAAAAAAGTAAACATTCTTACAATCAGTGACGACTCCGAGATTTTTATTCAGGAGATTCAAAAAAATAATAAAAGTATAAACGTGTGAATAAACCAATAAAACACAATTTCAAGAAATTAGTAGTATTTAACATATCAATATAAAAAGTTAATTCCGTTACAAGAGACCTCAAAAGTGATTTAATATTTGGCTCCTGAATCTTGAAGAAAGACCTTATATATGTAGTATAATTTTTTGCCGAAGAGATTCTCCGTTACACCCAAGTAGCCGCCCATGCTCTCGGTACGTGATCATCGCACTAAACACTCGTTTATTAGGTACATAATAGAAAGAAAATATTACTGTACTAAAATTAAAAATAATTTAAGTAAAATTAACTTTTGAATATTGAAATAAAAATAATTATTCCCAACTTCTCGGAGCATCCAAAAGAAAAAGGAAGTGACTTTGCAGATAATGCTGTTTAACTAACACTTTTAAGTATTGTTATGAAGAGTGATCATGATTAGCAAACAATTTAATATTATTTTCTTTTGACTATTTGGCCCTCACCAATATATTAAGTTGTGGCCACAATTATTTCTAGTGTAATATTCATATTGAAATTTAATTAATTTAAATTTGTGTTATATATGACTCAATTCGGAGAATCGCTCCCTATTAAAAAAATTCACACCTAAGCTTAAATTCAATACTTTTAATTAAAGAAAGAAAATTCTCAATACACTATACCACATTTTTTGATGATTACGTACGTTAACTAGATATATATCACATGGATAAAAGTCGTTTCTTTTGGGTGGCATACGAATAAATTAAAGTTATTTGGAATTAAAGTTAGGTGCCTTTTGTGTGTGCGCAGGGGCATGCTTACATATATGATCATCATATTTCTATAAAATTTAGGAAAAATGGATAAGTATCCTTTCAATCTATTCGAAATCTCAGAGACACACTTATATTATATTAAGGTTCTATTATTTTTTTGAATTTATTTTATAAATAATTTTCTACCCTTTTTCGGCCTACGTGGCACTATCTTTTGGGCCCAACGCGTATTGACAATTTTTTCAAGCTATCTGGTTAATAGTGCAACGTAGGCCAAAAATGGGTAGAAAATTATTTATAGAATAAGTTCAGGGGGTAATAGGACCTAAATATAGTATAAGTGTATCTCTGAAATTTCAGGCATAGATTGGGGGTACTTATACATTTTTCCTAAAATTTAAGGACATTACAAATTCTACTCCCAAATATTGCTAATTAGTCATAGTTTTTGATTGAAATTTTTTTATTAACAAAGTTAATACTCTCTCAACCTTAATTTATATGTACTTATTTTTTTAGTCAATTTTAATAAGAATAATGTATTTATATATTTAAACAATATAACTTTAAAATGTTCATATTATCATTAGTAAGATAATTAATAGCCATAAATATTTATGATTTGTTTTAGACTACAAATCTTTTCTCTTTCTTAATCTTCGTAACTAACATTACACAAATTAAAATATTTTATCCTCCGTTTTTCATGATGGATCTCTTGAATACAAATATAAATTTAATTTAATCATAATACAAATACGAGACACCAAATACCAAAGGGTGACAATAAAGAAACGTGAACACATGGATTTGTTTAACAATAATATCATCTCAAAAAAAGAAGAAGAATAAACCACCCTTTTGATTCTTGTGATTCAAAATTCATTACGTATGGGCGGTCATAATTAAATTATTATCTACTTAGGGCAGAAGTCGGTGATAATATGACGATAACAATATGAAGTATACTGTATAGATTTAATGTCTTAAATATATATATAATAAAATTAAGTTATAATACATAATAATGATTCTTAATTTGACTTCAACTGACAACTATGAACTTTAAATTTAGGTAATAAATAGACTTATTCGTCCCTATATGACGTCCTACAATTTTGTATACTACGTGGCGTCCTACGTGTATTATGTCATGTAGAATACGCGTGTCTACTTGTTTAATTTTATATAAGTTTAAGTGTCTACTTGTTTACACCCAAAGTTAGAGGGCATATATATCAACTGAATTCAAGTTAAAGAAAATATATGTATTATGCCTAAAATTAAATCTGTTAATAGACTGACAGGGACTTAACCATAAAAGAATTATTATTATTAGTGGTGAAATAAAAAGTTGCCTTTTTTCTTGCTTTATTTATACTTCTACTTTTTATTTTATTTTAAAAAAAAAAAGACTTTCCAGGCTCTAAAAATGATAGATTGGGAGGCTAAATTTGCCACGAAACTTTTATATTCTATTATGTTTTGGATTAGTTAAAAAGATTAGGTGAATTTAGAAAACCACAAAATGATTAGAAAAAAAATTATAATGTTGAAAGAGAAGAGAAAGTCCAATTAACATGTACTCCTTCGATTCAATTTGTTTGTTTTATTTTAACTTGATATAAAGTTTAAAAAAGTAAAAATACGTTTAAATTTTGTGATTTAAACTAAAGATATATAAATTAACGTACTAACATGTCTTCAATTTTAATCTTATGATTTCGAACATGCTACGTAAAAAACTGAAATTAAAGAGTTGCCAAAAAAGAGATAAACCAAGTATTACAATTCAAACTGTAATAACACTTATAGATCAACATATTCAATTTTATTTCATGGCTGAATTATATAACAATATATTCAATTTTATTTTTTAAGAATGTGTCAAATCAACGTAATCAGATAATATGAAATCGAGAGAATTATACAATATGAGATTTTGCGGTGCATACAAATCTTAATTCAATGAGAATACCTAATTAATATCACATGGATAAAGAAAACGAAAGACTTTAAGCGCTGTATGACCACCTATATCCAAAGAGTCACTTTTGCAATACTGTAGACTTTAATATATGTTTTAATAATATCATACCATATAATATAATTTTAAAATAAAATAAAACTTCAAGTACACTCAAAAGGCACGAGCTATTTTATACTTTTTTGTTACAAATTTTCCGTTCTTTTAAATTATTGTTTTTGTTTATACTTATTTTAAATTTAGTTCTCTAGTTCTTTTGCTTTTACTAAAATTTACGTTTTAATTGCACTCAGATTTGCTTGCTTTTGACTACACTCGAACATGTATTAAAAACATAAATAATATGCACTATGCACTTGATTTATTAAATATGTGCATAATCTAAGGTAATTTGAGTTATGAAAATGATATTATCTTTAACAGTAAATATTTTATTTTTAAAATAATTTTTTAATATAAATTTAAATTAGTCGAACCAAATGGTTAATATATGAGTGAGAATTTTTTTTAAAAAGTAGTTTGAACTTTGTAGAATCAACACGACACACTTGCTACTTTGGCATTATGTGTAGTTTATTATTCTTTTATTTTGTTGCTTTTAAATATTCTTTTCTGTCACTAGCCAAAGTTGGAATACTAGTAGTAGTAGCAAAGTAGGACATGTATTAAACTGTTTTAATTACGACCAAATTAATATGGGTTGTGATGTAATGATAAAACTGTTTTCCTTATAATTAGAGATCCTCTCAAGTAGAGCTTTGTCGTATGCGAGTGGGAAACGAAAAAAGAAGATAATGACAACCCAAAAAAAGAAGAAGATTATTGATGATTTATTATTCTCCTTTTTTGTTGTAATGGCGAAATGTTTCCCTATAACTAAAGATTCCCTAAATAGAGCTTTGCAGTGTGCGAGCAAGAAACGAAAAAGAAGAAGAAAATATTCACAACCAAAACCAAAAAAAGAAGAAGATTATTGATGATTTATTATTCTCCTTGACATAATCTCAAATCTAGACAAGAAAAGGCAAAAAAGTACTTTGTCTTGACCAAAAAAAAAGGTTCTCCGTGTACAACACTCTAAAACATAGACAAATATTACTATTACCATTTATATTTTTATGCAATTAACTTTTGATACCACTAAATTAAACCTCTTATAACATACTAGTATTATTTTTCTCAAAATTATTAATTTACTGAATTAAGCTTTACTAAAATAGTTACAATTGTTAGCGCAAATCATCTTAACTTGATAATGAAAAAAATGGACACATTTCGTGCATAATAGTTAGATTTAGACTCGTATAATATCAATTCGTAAACGTTTTTTTTTGTTATTTTTTAATTAACTTGTGAACCAACAATCTAAAACTTCCAAAAATACTTGAATTTTTTGTTAATATTGATTATTGATAAGTTCTTATTATCAACACAAATTATATTAAGAGGCTCTTAATAAGCTTATTCAAAATTTGTTCTTATACTATTAAATTAAACATCGTATAATAAATTATTACAATTTAATCCACTGGATTAAGCGTACTAACATAGATATATGTTAGTATCACATATCATCTCAACTTTATAATGAAAAAAAACGTATATATTCCGTGAAAGAAAGTTAAATATATAAGTAATATTTAGTGCCAATAGATTATTTTAACGGTAATATTTATTGTCTCAAAAATATTTAGCAACAATTGAATTAACGTCATTGCATTCAGAATCGCTAAAGTTTTCAGCGATATTTATATAAAGTGTTGTTTATAAATATCTATATTTATTATTGCCGCTAAATAATCCGCAAAATTATTTATTTGTTAATATTTTAACCTCTTATCAATATGAAAAAATATATGATTTCTTCCTATTTTAATCTCTTAATTATCTTTTTTTTCTCATCCCTTTTTAATTAACTTGTTAATTAACAGCCTTATACATCCAAAAATACTTCTATTTTTCGTTAATCCACTTGTTTGGAACACAATCTTGTCTGGTCCTATAACTATTCAAATAAACTGTTTTCTTGATTAATAATTTTCAATATATTGTCCACTTTACGTGAGATTAGGTTAACCTAAAATACTTTTCTGATATTTGGTAAAAAATATTAGATTCGTTTTATAATAGGGAAATCAAAGGTGGCTATATTTCTTCCTTCCTCCGTCCGTTTTACTCGTTCATATTTGACTTGGTATATCTTTTACTCTTTCTGTTTAGTTATTGACTTTGTATACTTTTCAAGAAATTATAAACAAAAATGTAATTTTACTATATCATTCTTTGAGTATAATAAATATAACATCTTGAAAACATGTAATAAAGAAATGATTATTATTAATAGACAAATATTGTTGGACATCCCAAAAAGTATAGTAGAAAAATTAGACGGAGAGAATACAAAAAATAATATTAATTTATCATATCATGTCTATTAATCAGAGGTCATCCAAATATTGAGAAATGAATACTGGTATTTAGTAATAAGAATAAAATAGATACGAAAAGCTTGTTTGGTAGATGAAATAAAGATATAGTAAGCAGTAACAAAACTAACTTTCGGATGAATTTATCAAAAAATTGCGTGATAAATTATCTCATAGTTAGTTATTGTAGAATTATAATATTATTTTTATTCACTTGGGATAACTAATTATGCAGTATAATTTATTTTCCCATCTAAACGAGCCTCATAGTGTCAAATTATATCTTAATTTTTATCATTAGATAGTAAATAATATTGTATCGCTATTTTTAGCATAATGAATAAGTAAAGATGGACGGAAAGAGTAAAAAAAGGAAAAAAAAAGTTAAATTATTCCAAATACTACGAGATTTTCTCTAATCTTGAAACTAAGAAAATATTAAGGCCACTAAATCTCCAACACTTGTTGCTCAAAATCCGTGTAAATAATAATAATAAAATGGAAATTCAATTCCAATTGATGTATATATAAATGTAATGTATTGAGAGCTGACTGTTCATAGAATCATCACCATTAACGCAATTCCCGCTTCATTCTCTCTTTACATAATTACAGAATTTTGGAAAATTTTAAAGATTAGTCGATTTCTTGAAAGTGGGGTTTTGTATAATTTAATGTATTGTAATACATAGGAAAAAAGAGGAAATTTTGAGAGGTGGGTAATGATGAGAGATCAAGAAGATATAGAAAATGAAGGAGTTGGGGTAATGGTAATGGAAGATGGGAAAGATTTAGAGAGGAATATTTCATCTGAGAGTGGTTTTAGAGAGCCATTGCTTAAATCAAAGAGTAGAGTCAATAATACATCACAAATTGCTATTATTGGAGCCAATGTTTGCCCTATTGAGAGTCTTGATTATGAGTATGTGTAAATCTGATTTCTCTTTGTTTATTTGTTGTTTGGTTATTTTGTTCCCGCTGTAAAAAAAAAAAGTGATGGGTTTTTTTTTTTTCTGTTTTTCTTTGATTCTTGAATCTTCTTGAACATTTTCTTGAATTGTTTTGCATGGAATTGGATCATCTGGTTCAAAATGATGGCTTTTTCATTCCCTCTCTTTCGGGAGTGGGGAGGGTAGGGTGTATGTAGACCTTACCCCTATCTTGGAAGTAAGAGAGGTTGTTTCCGATAGAGCCTTTGTCTCAAGGAAGAAAAATAATTATTAAATTCAAAGCATTTCGAAAAAAAGAAGCTAGATGAGTGAATCAGGGGATGCTTATAGAATGTTATTTTAGCAGGTGATTGCAGAGAAGGAAAAAAATAATAATAGGAGGAGGGCTCTAGAAAATCAAGAACCGTTTATGCCTTAATCTTATAGTCTCTATTGTTAATTAAAAACTGGGGTGTCTTGTTTATAATTGGAATCATCCCATTGCTTTAACAACAAGGTAGTAGGTAGTGGTCCCTGCCAGTGAATTTTGAGGGCTGAAATTCTTGGTGAAGTGTGGTAACGGACATAATCTCATGTTGCTTTAAGACTTTTGTGTTGAGTTAGGGTTCTCAAATCTCAGACCTTCTGTTCTGATCATTGATTATCGGTCTACTTCATGGTATTTTCCCTGTGGTACTGATTATAGTTAATGAGATGCTGATTTAGAGAAGTAAAACATCCACTTTGTAATAGCTTCAGCCTTTTTAACTAGGAAAAATGAAATGCATAAAGCCACATGCTAAGTACTGTTACTCAAATTGCTTGCTTCTGTTATTGTTTCCGTCTTTGATGTTTCATATAACATATACAATACTGTTCCTAAGATATTCTTTGCTCATATCTGGTGAACAATTTTAACCAAACCTTTTCGTCTGTTCGGAATCGCTGGAAATATCTAAGGGTTCTCTGATTTTGGAAATATCTAAGGGTTCTCTGATTTTGGTATTGCTAATTCATTTTTTGCAGCATTGTTGAAAATGACCTATTCAAGCAAGATTGGAGATCAAGGAAAAAGGTCCAGATATATCAATATATATTCCTAAAGTGGACACTTGTGCTTCTTATTGGATTGAGTACAGGACTTGTTGGTTTCTTTCTAAACATAGCAGTGGAAAATATTGCTGGGTTCAAGCTTCTGCTTGCTAGTGATTTAATGCTTGAGGATAAGTAAGTACAACTTCCATCCACCATAATAGCTTCTCAATATATGTGGTAACTTTGAACTGATTTATCTTGTATAAAACGGCAAACACAAATGTTGAATTTAATAAATTTTCAAACTATGAAAACTTCTAACCGACATTGTTCAAATTACTTCAAAACGGTGAAAGATGCAATTGAAGCTTTTTCAAGACTGAGTTGCAACTATTGAGTGATGTCATATTTAAGATGCCTTAGGAGTTTCGATCATCTTACAGCCTAGTTGTTTCTGATGCATGACAGTTTTATAGTAAGCAAACTTCACAACAGAATAGCAAAGCAGTTCTGCACACATTTCTTACTATACCTTTAAAGAATAGTTGTTGTGCATCAGGGATAGGAATATGAGATAGATGAAAAAGTGTGCAACGAATGGCGAAAGCAAACATAGTTTCCAATTGCTCCAGCATGCTTGAATCCTTTTAAGTTAGAAGGAAAATGTAAGTAAAATGTTAATTCAGATATCATGGATACCTTTTCTCATTGTTGCGTGGGTACTGATAGTCCAAGCAATTTTTGATATCCTTTCTAGTTATAAGGATAGTCACTGGTTTGTTTCCTGTACTTCTGAAGTAACTTCTCTTTGATCGCTAAACTTCTTTGAAGTTACTATAAAGTGATTTTAATTCCACTGCAGGTATTTCCGTGCATTTGCTACTTTTGCAGGTTGCAATTTGGGTCTTGCGACTTGTGCTGCGATCCTGTGTGCATTTATTGCACCTGCAGCTGCAGGGTCAGGAATTCCTGAAGTTAAAGCATATTTGAATGGTGTGGATGCTCATTCCATTTTAGCTCCTAGTACTTTATTTGTGAAGGTGGGTCTTTCTCTCTCTCCCGTCATGTTCCCATATTTGAATGCCCACATGGGTGATTGGGCATCCTTATCAAACCGATGTAGGGATTTTGACCTTACTTGTCACAGTTCAAATATCAATGCTTAGTTTTTCAGGCATGGCAGATGTACTATGAGAGGAAGAGAGCGCTGGTATAGGGCGGATACCATAGGGAACAAAAAATGAGTTTCTGTATAAACATGGGCTGAATGTGCAAATGGTTGTAACTAGAAAACCTTTCCTAGCTATAAGACTCAGAATCTTTTGTCTTACAACAAAGGGCCTCCAAATAATTGTTTATTCATCATCCATAGAAGTATATGTTTAAGGATTTTATTTTAATACTCTGTAAGCATGCATGTTTTGTATGATACACTCCAGTCTAGTCTGAGTTGTTTTTTGCCTTAGCATGACATTAAATAAGTAATAATAGAATGAACTTCCGAAGAGGAAAATTGACTGACTCAGTTATATATGACCTGTTTTATATTCATTAATCAAACTTTTCCGTTGAATTGATAATCCATCCATGCTTGGTTTTCATTTTTCATCCTTTTGTTTGATTTCTCTGTCTGTAGTATTATATTGAACTATCAAAATTTTGATGTGGATGCTTTAATACCTTTGCTATATATAAATCCAACTGTCATTCCTCTAGCAGACTCAAATGATACTTCTGGTTGATGTTCTGTGTGTGGGAAGTCTTTGAACATGTAATGCTTTATTTTAGCATTTGATATTCTCATTTGCTGAAATCTATTCATGGAAGCACTAATTCATATGTATTTTATATGGACAGATAATTGGTTCTGTTTTGGGTGTTTCTGCTGGATTTGTTGTTGGTAAGGAAGGACCCATGGTCCACACTGGCGCTTGTATCGCAAACTTACTTGGACAGGGCGGCTCCCGCAAATATCATCTGACGTGGAAGTGGCTGAGGTATTTCAAAAATGACCGTGACCGCAGAGATTTGATCACTTGTGGTGCTGCAGCTGGTGTTGCAGCCGCTTTCCGAGCTCCAGTTGGTGGTGTTCTTTTTGCTCTCGAAGAAGTAGCCTCATGGTCTGTCTCCCTCTCTTCCTCCACCACCTCTCTCTCTCTCTCTCTTTGTATTTGATTTATTAATGAGGCAAAAGTGAAAATATCTAGGTACAAGTTCTTTGTTGTATTAAATGGTTGGTCTATGAATTGGTAAATTGAGTAGGAAGAACATCTGAGTAGTTCTATGGGCTGATGTGTGAAGGGTATTCCTAACACGTGTTTTGGTGAAAGCATGCTCAATTGCATTTTGACTGTAAATTACAACTTTTTTCTGTTTTTTTATCTCTGCTTATTAATTCAGACGATTGATGCCATTCAATGGACAATGCTGGAGAAGAACTTCTCTCCGTCTCCTGTGGTTTCAGGAAGGCATTTGACATGTTAGAGATTTTGAACTGTTAAATTCTGAATAGAAGGGGTTTCTCTGTGAATAATCTGAATTTATTGTCTCTCAACCCACTCAAGGAGAGTGGGAGTTACTGCATTGATAAGCTGTGAACTTAAGGTTTGCAGGTATAGTTTCTAACCATGGTTTCCACCCCATTCCCAAAGATACTGTCACTGTTTGATTTAGATGAGAAAACTTAGATATGATGGATGTTAGATGTGCTGTGTCCACAAGGTTGTCAAAGATTCAACATCATGTGGTTCTGTGGTTTTCGTGAACCTTCTAAGGGAAACATACCAATAATCCATTTGAAGATGCTATCGTTTTCCAGTTCTTTTCTTGAAATTATTATAAGAAGGCTTGCAGTCTTAGATATTCAACTACTCTATTTTCTGTTTCAGGTGGCGAAGTGCTCTACTTTGGAGGACTTTCTTCACAACTGCTATAGTAGCTATGGTGCTCAGATCTTGCATTCAATTCTGTCGGAGTGGGAACTGTGGTCTATTTGGTCAAGGAGGTTTGATAATGTTTGATGTGAATTCAGGATCTCCTAATTATAACACTGTAGATGTACTGGCGGTATTGACAATTGGAGTTCTTGGAGGCCTTTTGGGAAGCCTTTATAATTATCTTGTGGATAAGGTCCTGCGGACTTACAGCATCATTAATGAGTAAGTCTCTTAGTTCTACCGTCGCAATATGTTTAGTTACCTCAAGTCCTTAAATCATGTTACTATTTATCACAAAGCAACTTATAAGTGTGCATGTCCTAACCTTGGGAAATTAACTGCAAAATTTTCCTGAAGCATGTCTTGCGCTTCTTGTTTTATGCTGCTGTTTTTTATCCTTTCGTGCCATTCTTTTGGAGATGGGATTTGGAGTAGATAAATACAACTGTTCCATAACGTGGGTTATGGTGTGTACAAAGGTGGATCCAGGATGTCAACTTAATGAGTTTTTGAGTTTGGAATTCTACCACAGTCCATCTTATATAATGGGTTCCCAATCTATTTTTTGTATTATTTAGTTGATATTTTAACACAGACAGGGTCTGAGCCAAAGCTACTGGGTTCAGTAGAACCCCATAGCTAAAGCACTAGGTTGGCTTGGGTGGGTAAAAGCATATTTTGTCAGGACATATTATCAAATCTCACTAACATTAGTTTTAAAAGCTAACTATATTCCTTTGCTATTTTCTATCAAAACCTACTTCTTAATGTTCTTCCTTTCCCAAGTTAGTTGATGCTTGTTAAAGCTATCCCTTATTTATGTCTTACCTTTATATTTTATATATGGTATCACTTTTACCACTGGTTATCACATTATGTTTGCTTTTCATTTTCCAATAAGGAATTCAAGAATGTGAATATTCTTTGCGCTTGAGCTTTGGCTGCTGCTTTTGATTTTTCCATTTAGCTGATGTCTTGCAATGGATTGCAGGAGAGGTCCTGCTTTCAAAGTCATGCTCGTAATGACCATTTCGATCCTGACTTCTCTTTGTTCGTATGGTCTTCCATGGTTTGCAAGTTGCACACCTTGCCCTGTAGGCTTGGAGGAAAAATGCCCTACTGTTGGTCGCTCTGGAAACTATAAGAATTTCCAGTGTCCAGCTGGGCATTACAATGATCTGGCCTCCCTGTTTATGAATACCAATGATGATGCCATCCGCAATTTGTTTAGTGCAGAAAATTCAAGTGAATTCCACCTTTCTACACTTTTTGTCTTCTTCGCTGGGGTATATTGCCTTGGCATTATTACCTATGGAATTGCTATTCCCTCTGGGCTGTTCATTCCTGTCATACTTGCTGGAGCCTCATATGGACGTCTTGTTGGAAGTGTCTTGGGTTCGGTCTCTAATCTTAATAATGGCCTGTTTGCGCTCCTTGGGGCTGCCTCCTTCCTTGGTGGTACTATGAGGATGACAGTATCACTCTGTGTCATACTGCTTGAGCTCACCAATAATCTGCTAATGCTTCCGTTGGTGATGCTTGTTCTCCTTGTATCAAAAACTGTGGCCGATAGTTTTAACAAGGGTGTCTATGACCAGATTGTGAAAATGAAAGGCTTGCCTTACTTGGAAGCACACGCCGAACCTTACATGAGGCAATTGGCTGCAGGAGATGTTTGTTCTGGGCCTTTAGTAACATTTTCAGGTGTTGAGAAGGTAGGGAACATAGTACACGCTTTGAAGTTTACTAGACACAATGGTTTTCCCGTGGTTGATTTACCACCATTCTCAGACGCGCCAGAGTTCTGTGGACTTGTTTTAAGGTCACATTTAGTTGTTTTGCTCAAAGGGAAGACATTCACGAAACTAAGTGTACTGAGTGGCTCCAATATTTTGAAGAGGTTTCATGCATTTGATTTCGCGAAACCAGGATCAGGGAAGGGGCTTAAGTTTGAGGATTTGTCCTTCTCCCCCGAGGAGATGGAAATGTATGTTGATCTCCATCCTATCACAAATACATCTCCATACACAGTAGTGGAAACCATGTCTCTGGCCAAAGCTGCAATTCTTTTCCGTGAACTCGGTCTCAGACACTTGTGTGTCGTCCCAAAGACTACCAAGGTAAATTTATCTTCGCCTTCTCATCCCCGACTCCCTCTAGGATAACTACACATAAGACTAGCATGACATTACAAAATCACCACTCTACAAAACTATCAGAAACAACCTCTCTACCTCACAAGGTAGGGGTAAGGTCTGCGTATGCTCTCAGACCCTATTTGTAGGATCACACCGAGTATGTTGTCGTTCTAACAATACTACTTCTCAAGATTTGTTTCTTTTAAATTTGCAGAGAAATCCAATTGTTGGAATCCTGACAAGGCATGACTTCATGCCAGAGCATATAAAGGGACTGTATCCACATTTGGTCCATCACAAGTAAACAGGAGAAAATAACTCTTTCAACAAGCAAATGGCAATTTAGGGAAGTGTTTATACACACTCCACCATTGAGCTCTCTGTACAATCTTCCTAAATTTTTATTTATTTCATTGTTAAATAAATTTAGAAGAAAGATGATCTTAGCAGCACATGAATCAATTGCAATTTTTTAAATTTATTTTTGAATTGATAACTAACAAAAAAATGTGTTCAGATAGATACTATAATTGTTAGTTTCATAAAATTCGCGAGAGGATTAAATTTTGTGAAAATTTGTTAGAAATGATCAAAGAAAAACCCGCGGAGTTATCTTGTATGTTTTGAAAAAAAAAAAAACTCTTTTGTAATCTTTTAATGTAAAAGTGCAAAGAAGGTTTAAATTATCTGTCTTCGATTTATAAAAATAGCTGTATCAAATTATGTCATTTTAAAAGTTCAAAGATAAGATTAATTATATTGTTTTTGAAGACAACAAACATCTTAGTGTAACATTCGATGATGAGATGTTACTCACTGTCCCTAATTACTTATCTACTTTTGAATTGACATATTTATTAAGAAAATAATGATTACAATCTTACTCTTATTAATTATGAAGTGGACGGATTTTTAACTTAAGATTTTTAAGATGTTCTACCTTTTTCAAAGTAATTAATTGAGGGTATAATAAGTAATTTTTTTTTTATTTCTTGATTTGTCAAAATGGACAAGTAATTAGGGACAACTAAAAAAGGAAAAGTGAGCAAATAATTAGAGACAGAGAGAGTATATCTTAAGATATAAATAATGGCAAAATAGTCAAAAAATAAATTCATACAAAGTGTGTAAAAGAGAAATACTACAGATAATTTAAGATGGAGGGAGTATGTTTTAATTTGGAATTTAAATGTATCAATAAGAGTGACTGGATCAGTTATCTAGTGTGCATCCCAAATTAAAACGAAATTCAATAAATCATATTTTCTTAAAAATGTCTAAATATGATTTATTTCCTAACTCTTTTAGACCCTTTTAAGAAAAGAAAAAAAAACCTTAACTCTAAATATAAAGTAAAATATACATATCTTACAAAATACACGGATATAATTAAATGACATAAATATTAATAATTCGATAAATTTATAAAATTTCACAAATGAAAGAATACAAAATACAGGCTCTATTAGTTGAAAATACATAATTTAAGGGACTAAAAATGTAAATTTCTCATGATTTAATATATCAAAGAAAATAATAGTAGTACTTACGTACAGGCGCATATTAGTCGGTTGATATATATACTAATTTGTAGTAACTGCCGAGATGACAGTCCAACGATCAAAATTCTAAGGAAAAAAAAAAATTTTCTCTTCACAAAAATAATAAGTAAAACCTAATACCAAATCAGAAAAAGCATTTCCATTACCGCCATTTTCGGTATCTGTTAAATCTCCAACAACTGTCTATCCCTTCTTCGCCGTGAACCTCCATTGCATTGTTCGGTGCAATTTCAGTGAAGGATTATAATCTGCATGTAATAATATATGCAATTTCAGTGATTTGATTGTGTAGTTTTGGTATTTTATTGTGCGGACGGAGATTGTTTGATTTGGTGGTGAAGCGGATCAATGGAAGCGATCGAGGAATTGGAGCAGCTCGGCGATGCGATGAGGCAAGCCGCGGCGTTGTTAGCCGATGAGGATGTTGATGAAGCTACCGCATCGAATAAACGGCCTTCAACGTTTCTCAATGTAGTGGCGCTTGGCAATACTGTATGTTTTATTTCCTCTGCAATTACTACATGATTTGTCGATTGCTTCTGTATATTGTATGATTAATGATCTGTCTGTGTTAGTGTTATGTTATTTTTCCCTAGATGCAATGCCACATCGTGTGGGAATTTATGAAGTATTACATGCCTATTTTTCTATAAATGAATATTTGCCAACTTGATAGAAATATGGGCTTATAGTATTTGCACTCACCTGCTCATGGAATCAGCACTAGCATTGTTAGCTGACAATAACAAGCATATGATTGTCCAATAAATTTGTTTTCCTTTGTCCTTTCCACTTTGGTTACTCTTTTTGTCAAGTTTAACAGACTCACAGAGTTTTTTTGTTGTGTGTTGAAAGGTCACAGCGTACAGAGTTATTTAACAATGGCTTTAATTGAGTTTAAATTTTGTATACAAACCAAATGTTTATAGCAATATTGTGAAAATAATCTTCAAGTTAATTCTTCATTCACTCCTTGTTACTGTGTGGTTGATCTATATCTAAATCTTTAACATCTCAGGGTGCTGGTAAATCAGCTGTATTGAACAGTCTTTTAGGACATCCTGCTTTGGTTAGTTTCATTTTTACTGATAATTTCTATATATATATATATATATGATAATAAATTGTTGCAACTGTCTGTTCATGCTTCTATATTGTTTTTACCTTGATTTGGACAGCCAACTGGTGAAGGAGGTGCTACTCGTGCTCCTATATGCATTGAACTTAAAAAGGATAGTTCCTTAAACAGCAAGTCAATTATTTTGCAAATCGACAGTAAATCCCAACAAGTCTCTGCAAGTGAGGCCTTCTCCCAAGCTGCAATATCCTCTATACATATTATAGTACAGAACTGTGAATCTATTTTCACTAAAGGCTTATAAATTGGTCATACTCTGATCATACTTGTTCACTCTTTGGCCCAACAAAAGGTGCTCTTCGCCATTCTTTACAGGATAGACTAAGCAAGATCTCAAACAAAAGCCGAGACGAGATATATTTGAAGCTTCGAACTAATACAGGTGTGTCTACTTTAGAAGTGGTATGGCTGTATTCGCTTTGTTTTTGCCATGTTAATCTAGTAGTAGTATTCTACACTTAGAAGGATACTAACTCCATTATTGGTTGACATTATTTTTCTTATTGGAGTTTTCAATCCTAGGATTCTTCTGTTGATACTGTATTATTTACTTTAGTTGAACTTCGGTATAGTACATGGTCCATAAACTAGTTTTGCGGTGCACCTTAAGTGTAATTGTAATTTTTTTTTTGTTTTTCCTGTGTTGTTAGTTTAGTTGATGTTGAATCTCATAAATTTGGATTGTCTTCTACTGATGTCTCTCTGTCCAAATTGCGTGAGCAGATAGTTTTCTACTTATCTTTGTTGCTTTTGTGGTTTTACCTTGCTGTTCAGCTCCTCCATTGAAGTTGGTTGATCTACCTGGAGTGGATAAGGGACATATTGATGATGCATTGGTTAGTGCGAGATTGTGCATTATGGATTCCATTTTAAAATTCACTTTCTTATAGGTGCTTAAAGGATGTTCTTTTTTCCTTACAGAGTACATATGTTGCGCGCAGTGATGCCATATTACTAGTTGTTATTCCCGCTGCTCTAGCACCAGAAATTTCCTCGTATAAAGCACTTCGACTTGTGAAGGAGCATGATGGAGAATGTGAGTTGTACCATCAATGCTTCAATTATTAGTTTCAAGGAAATAAAATTTTCCAAATAAATATGTATTTCACAGCAAATTTTCTTCACTTCTCCATATCTCATAATTGCTGAGAGCATATTTCGCAAATGCTTCAGGTACAAGAACTATAGGTATTATTAGCAAGGTAGATCAAGCAGCTTCAGATCCAAAAGTTCTTGCAGCTATCCATGCGCTTTTGCTAAACCAGGGACCACCAAGCACATCCGATATCCCATGGGTTGCTTTGATTGGTCAATCTGTTTCTATAGCCTCAACCCAGTCAGGAAATGTAGGCAATGATAATTCACTAGAAACAGCATGGCGTGCTGAGAGTGAAAGTCTTAAATCAATATTAACAAAGGCTCCTCAAAGCAAGCTTGGTAGGGTAGCATTAGTGGAGGTCCTTGCTCAACAGATCCGTAATCGAATGAAAGTCAGACTTCCAAATCTCCTCTCAGGGTAATGGCCTATTCCATTACTTTAATTTCACTCTCTTGATTTATATTTGGTAAAATTAGTTTCGGAAACCAATTTTTCAGTTTTTCTCAATTTAGTTTGCAAAGCAACACGTATTGGTGATTTCTTTTTCCCATTCTTTGGCCTCCACAAAATTATGTAAAAGTTGCAACAGATTGCTCATTGTCGTATGGTATATTTGAGTTTCTAGTCTCAATCTTCTCCTTTTTATCTATTTTTTTTTCATTAGCTACTTGTACACACAATTTAATCCTTACTTTATAATTCCTGCAGGCTCCAGGGAAAATCTCAATCAATAAAGGATGAACTGGTAAAGTTTGGCGATCAAATGGTTAATAGTGCTGAAGGTACAAAAGCTTTAGCCCTTGAGCTTTGTCGTGAATTCGAGGATAAGTTTCTGGAACATCTTACAACTGGAGAGGTGAGTCTTGGAGTAGGAAAAAGAATGAAAGCCTAATGTCTCTTTTAAAGTTTATAGTCATGATATTGCTAACATGTTGCTTGAAGTTTCTGTCACAACAATTTGTCCAATTTTAAAGTGAATTGTCCTTTGAGAAATCAATGCTACTAGAAGTTCCTTTATTTAGTTTTTACCTTTTTGGTGGTATATGTTTATTGACAAGCCGGTGGGAAATCTTTCCTTTTTTTTTTTTTTGAAGAAGTCAAAAATATTTTTTAATGGCACACTTAGAGGGTGTCAAAATATGTCAGTATTGAGTGTGTGATGCAGCCACATCAATCTATCAAGTTTTCTCAACTACCAATACAAAAGAGAATTCATCTGTCAAGTTCCCTTTTTCAGTTTTTCGTTTATTATGTTAACCTAGAAGCCCCTCTGGCAATTGGGATCCATGATTCGTATACAGAACCATGTGCTATTTTAGTTGTTTTGTTTGGTTAGAAGTGTAATCTCTTTGGGTATACACTTACTGCATGTAAGCTAATTATGTAGGGCGGTGGTTGGAAAGTAATTGCAAGTTTTGAAGGCAAATTCCCTGATAGGATTAAGCAGCTTCCTATGGATAGACACTTCGAGTTAAAAAATGTGAAGAGGGTATATTTCTTACTCCATCATGCCTTCAGTCAAGTGCATCTTTATTGAATGATTCCTTATTCTTCATTTTCTCAAGTGAACCTTCCATGTTGACTGAAGGTTGTGCTAGAAGCAGATGGCTACCAACCTTACCTTATTTCTCCCGAGAAAGGGTTAAGGTCTTTAATAAAGAGTGTGTTGGAGCTGGCGAAAGAACCTTCAACACTTTGTGTCGAAGAGGTGATCCCTATCCGATGTTATTCTGCTTTATCAAGGCAGTTTTTTGTTTTTGCTTGACCTATTTAGTAGTTTTAATTGTATCTCATCGTCCCTTCTTCCCCAACTAGTTTCTGATTGAGGCATAATAGTTGTTGTCACTTTCCCCTGTTCTTGACAATCACCAAAATGGAAAAGATGTAGGGAATTTTTTTGCAACTTTTATCTCTTTTTTCCTGGCCTCATGCCACCACCTCATATCCTTTCCTCTTCCCCTTACGATCTTTTAGTTTCTTTGTTCACAGATTTCAATTATTTGGTTAACTAGAAAAAATGAAAATTCTAATATGATGATGGAATCGTAGCTCCCATAAACATGATTCTATCAAGACAACGGTTATGGTTAGTAGGACTTGTTGACAGTCTCTGCCTCCAGCCTTTTTATACCCTTCCATTATTTCATTAAGTGATTTCCTTGGGTAGTACTGATTTACTCCTATCTACTATGTTAAATAGAAATTATGCAATTTTGGCAGTACACAATTGTCTTTCAGAAGCATTTTGTTTTTTTCTTCTCCTTTCAATACCTTGGCTGGCCTTTGGCAATACTATACTCATGAAAAATGAACCCAACTTAATCAGAAATTTTGCATTTTTGGCACTATACAGTTGTCTTGCAGAAGTATTAGTTTTGTTCTTTAGAAATTATGGGTTCATTTTGCATGAGAGTATTTCCAAAGGCCATCCAAGCTATTGTAGATGGCCTTTGGCAATACTCTCATGCAAAATGAACCCATGCTAATTGCAATATTTATCTGTGCCTGAGACAGTTAGTGAGAAATTATGCTTCCTTGAACATTTCTCCAAGGACCTGTCCAAGTTAATTCTGTGATGTTCCTCTTTCTACATTCTAAGTCGCTTTAGAAATTTTGGTAGGTGCACCGAGTACTTGTCGATATTGTCTCAAAAGCTGCTAATTCGACACCAGGTCTGGGAAAGTATCCTCCTTTTAAGCAAGAGGTGCCCATCATGCAGATCTGTAATTTTACAAGTTGACTCTTGTGATATTCTTTTCTTCTTATGGAAATAATTCATCTTAGGTAATTGCAATTGCGACTACTGCTCTGGATGGGTTTAGAACTGAAGCAAAGAATATGGTTATTGCCCTTGTTGACATGGAGCGGGTTTATGTTCCCCCACAACACTTTATCCGTTTGGTGCAAAGGCGGTATGATCATAATCTGGCTCCTTTCGTTGCTCTCTTTCCAGAATATTGTTATCATATTTTTGTTTGCATTTTACTCTGTTACCTCGATACCTAACATTTTTTCAGAAATAATCAGCCTTTATGTCAAAATCTCTAATAATCATATTTTCAGTATTATTACAATGTGAGACAAATCAAGCATAGACTCATCTATGGGTTTTACTAGTTGCAACCTGTATTGTCTGTGGATTTTTTTCTAGCGTATTTGTAAAGCAAGTGGACATTGAGTCTAACTCAACCTTAAAAGCAAAAACTGAAATTCTCTTGGAAACTGAAATTCACTTGTGCTTCCAAGAGAATTTAGTCTCAAGATGCAGTTAAACTTTTTGTTTTTATTATCATCATCCAGGTACCGTTACTTTTACCTGATGAAAAAGAAAAACATCATCAAGGGGTGTTTTGCATTGATGTTATCTCATTTATAAAAGTTGTTTTTAGACACTAACTGAATATGAGAGAAAAAAAGAGTTAGAACCCTTATACTTCCACTGGGAGCTCCCAGTGAATTACCAAAAGAAGAACAAAAAGAGATATCAAGAACTACTCTTTTGGAAAATACTGGGAGTGAGATGTATGTTCTTTTATGGTGCATTTTCATGTTTCTGCCCTTAACATTATTTCTCCCAGTAATCTGTTGTTCGGTGAAAGTTAAATCCTTGGTTTCTCCAGGATGGATAGGCAGCGGCGTGACGACGGCCTGAAGAACCCATCCTCCAAGAAGGCAGCACAGGCAGAGCAATCCATGTTGAATAGGGTAGGCCAGTCTTTCCAATGAGTACTGATTGCTTGAGTTCTTTACCTTCTGCTGTCCTGAAGCTTTGGAACTACTTGGATTTTCTCTTCTTTTGTTTTATGAAGTAAGTAGTATTATAAATGACATCAAGAAGATGCATATAGCAAAATAGTTACAAAAGAGTGAGATTGCTAGCTTTGTTACAAAGAGTCCTATACTAAGGATAAAGAGCTAAAGTCCAACAACTTCAAATGAGAAATAGCCTTAAGAGAGTGGTTTAGAGTTGATATATTATCAAAACATCTTCTATTCCTCTCATTCTAAACACACCAAAAAATACAAGCAGAAATCATTTGCCAGACTTGTCTGATGGATTTATCAACTTTCCATGAACTCCAACTAATGTAGACCTCCATGATACTGTCAGGCATGACCCATATTAAGCCAACAATTGTAATGAACAAATACCAGCAGCCACTGTGCAATGTAGTAGGAGATGTCTGTTGATTTCAAAGTTCTGTTGACACATTAGCATCTGTTAACATGATCATCTTCCTTCTACTGAGATTGTCTCATTTCTTTTTCTTCTTCCTTCCAGGGTTATTATGAGTAGAAAAATCTCTCCTAATTGCAATTAATTTTCATATAGGCAACCAGTTCGCAGGCTGGAGATGAACAAAGTAGTTCAAAGCCGGGGAAGGATAAATCAGCTCAGCAAGATAAGGATTCACAAGAAGGACCAGTGTTGAAGACTGCAGGACCCGATGGGGAGATAACAGCAGGTTTAAATTACTGAGCTTGTCTCCAATAATTGTTGATCTAACACAAGATAGATTCTTGGTTCTCTCCTTTAAAGCTAATAGGTATATGAGCATGATTGATAAACAATCAAACAAATAAAAGTCATGATAAGTATTCTGTTGACCTTGAAACAAAATGTCATTTAGCTTTTTTATTTTGCCTGTTTTAGGGGATGCTTCTTTATTGCTCTGAACGCTGTAGTCTGAAGTGAAATTGATTTATCTAGTTTGCTTAGGCTTGTTGGAGTATGTTGTGCAAGTGTTTCTCATAGTTTGTTGCATTTAGTAAGTGTTTCCGCTGCTAGAAGAGTGTAAGATTAGTTCTTGTTAGTCTTTAAGAGTCGGGTAACCCAATAGTAATCATGATTTACATAAAATTCTCAGTAATATATATAGTTAGCAGTTTTACTGGCTACTTTTAAATGTAGCCTTTAGTTGGTCCACTAATACTAGCGCTGGGCCTTGCGCCAATGTAGGTGAACAAAAAAACAAGAAAAAGCTAAGTTAGTATACTTAATAAAGTATGTACATTGGTGTAAAATTTTAGATAGAATTATTTTTAACTTTTTCTGTAGATATTCTCTATATTTGCAACCCAAAATCACTTTTATCATGGCTAGAGAGCTGAAAAATGAGACGAAGTAGAGAAAGAATGAGTGTCCATCTTGGAAACACTTGGAGGTCATCCACCTTATATAAAATTTAACTTGATATTACATTGTAGAAAATAAAGTTTTAACAAATCCCCATTTACAAGCATACTTGCGTTTCCATATGCACTATTGATATTGGAGTCGCCATGAATGTTATTGTTCTTGTGTTGTGATTATGACTATGCTCCTTGTGTAAAGACAGGGATCCTTTTAAAGGAACGTTGAGCTACATGAGATAAGACAAGTATTCTGATTTATGGAATTCATAATAATTATAATTTACACTATTCTTCATGATTCTCTTGGCTTTCAGCATAATAATTAGGGAAAATGCATAAGTACCCCCAACCTATGCCCGAAATCTCAGAGACACACCTAATCTTTACTAAGGTCCTATTACCCCCGAACTTATTTTATATATAATTTTCTACCCCTTTTCGGCCTACGTGGCACTATCCTTGAAAAAATTGGCAACACATCCTGGGCCCACAAGATAGTGCCACGTAGGTCAAAAAGGGATAGAAAATTATATATAAAATAAGTTTGGGGTAATAGGACCTTAGTAAAGGTTAGGTGAGGTACTTATGCATTTTCCCAATATTTTAACTACTCTCCTTATATTCAACGTGTCTTCTCAAACTCAAGGTGGTGAAACAACTTTGACTTTGCTCATCTTAAAATCAAGAAATACTAAATCTTTAGGATTATAGTAAATAGTTGCCTATTAAGTGTCACCAATTAGTGAATAATCACTAAAAGAAAGTTGTGTTGGAACTCTTTCACTTGGAAAGTTGCTGATAATCACACAGCTAAAGCGCTTCTTGCAGCACATTCAAAAAATGAACATTTTCTCAGTTACGAGAAAGTATGGTGACACGAATATTTAAGACATCCCTGGCATAGTTCGCATTGGCGGTTGAATAGTAACTGAAAGAGTAGTTCGAACGGTGATGGAAAAAAATTGCTAGGTAGTGGTTGGAAGACTGGCAGAGTTGTGGCTGGAAGAGGTGTTGCCGCAAGAATGACCATCAAAAAGAGGTGTGGAATCGCTAGTACAATCCCAGGAAAACAAAGTTGTAAAACATGGAAAAGAAAACAAACTTTGGCTTCACGGAACCGCCTTATGCAGAAGTTACCTAAATCTCTACCGAGATCGTAAAGGCTTTGATATCGAGTGAAAAGAAAATGAAGAGAGAAACCCCTTTTGGTACTGCCTGAAACTATTTAGTGCTTTTCTGTTATTACAGAATTAAAAATCTTTTTTTTTTTTTTTTTATGACAAGGGAAACCCGTAGCTGCTACCCTTTGGGTGCTCACAAGGTAAAATCCCCGGTCCTATTCAATAGCTCGCAAACCACATAGGAGTGGTAACCCGCACTAGGCAAGCCCGGTGCGACGAGCTCGACCCAGAAGGCAAACCCCTTGCTTTCGCTGGCAAGGAGTTTCAAACTTGAGACCTCCAACATGGAAGTCCCAAGCCCAAACCACTAGCCATCCCGAAGGGTAGAACTAAAAATCTTATTTTGAAGTACATGAATAAGAAAACTTCCGTAATTCCTGAGCTTCCTAATAATTAAGCCATAACCATTAATAACATCTACATGGCATTCATAACAATTCTTTCCACTCTCCACAATAGCATTTTATTAAGGATTTTATATTCTGGATTAGCCATTTTGTTGCATTGAGAACTTATAATCACATACATTCCTCCAAGCTAATGTGATTATTTGGAACCTTTGGCTTTTAACATGGTTCCTCGATGCCTTATTTGAACTTTTTACGGTACCAAAGTGCTAAATTTGTTGTGCTTACACATAGCTTCCGTCTACATGCAGGGTTTCTACTGAAGAAAAGTGATAAAAAAAGTGGCTGGAGCAAGCGATGGTTTGTTTTAAATGACAAGACCGGAAAGGTTAGCATTGTAGTTTTTTAAGCCATTCTAATATCAGCTGGTGAAAACTCATTGCTTACTGGACCTAATTATATGTATGTGGTCCTTTTATAGCAATTCCTGTTGGGAGTAATTAATTGTAGGAACTTACCATTTAGTTTGAGATCAATAATCGAGTCAACAGCTCATGGTAGAAAGGAGGAAAAGTAGTACTATACTTCCGAGTTTACTGCAAGTTCATATCTTATTTGTAGTTGCGTAATTTGTATTAAGCTGCGAAAAGATGTTACTACTTGTAGTCTAGACCAAATGATAAGATGTTGTATTTTGATATGTTTAATCAAATCCCAAATTAGTTTCTTTTCATCTGTATTTGGGCCTATTTAAATGGAATGTCTACATTTTCGAAGTTTTTCTTTTCTCTTTATTCATATTTCTAAATTTTCTAAAATTCATAAACTGTTCTGTTCAAAATCTAAGAAGAAGTATATATGTCCAAACCCAAACTTCAATTGGAAGAATTTGGAAGATGAACCGTACCCATTCCCCAGGTAGGGTATTGTATGTGCAATAAGAGTGGGAATAGAGAAACCCAGGAAGACTTGGACCCTTTCGTTGCGCACTAATATACATACCTTTGTACTACCAGTAATAGATCGTCCAATAGAAGATGACTTAATATTGTTCTCCTTGTGGGTGACCTTTATATATGTTTCTTGCACATGTGATTTTTCCCCATAAAGAGAAAAAGCTAAAATTGAGCCCTCACTAGTAGTATATAATGTATCCATTCTAGCAAAATTATGAGATATTATAGCAGTTAGTTTGTGCCACTGTTTTATAGCTTTTAGTTATGCTTTTGCAGCTTGGATATACCAAGAAGCAAGAAGAACGGCATTTCCATGGTGTAATTACTTTGGAGGTACTAAAAAGCCAATTGTTGTTTTTAAGATCTAGTTCTTTGATATTTACATTTCAATTTTCGATATGTACTTTGGACTCGTTATTTTTATAGATTTATTAGAAAAGCCTTCTGTGAGTTCTCTGTGTTTATTCTAATTGTTACTCTGTTAAGATTGCTGGGTTGACAATTTGGTGGTTGCCTTAATTGGAGGTATTTTCAATTCCAAAAGTGTTTTTCAGCTGTTTGACTCGTGTGCTGCTTTCTTTTTCATTTGATAGATTTGATAAGTTTTCTGGCTTCAGTTTGTTTCACCTAGATTGTTCTTTCCATGTTAAAGATTATATGCAACAATCGACCAGTACAGATTTTACACAGCTCTTGCTCTAAACTTTTGGGGCATATTATGTTTCATGGTTGTTTACATCACTGAAAGATTTTTTATTAATTTCATGTCCTCTTGTACCACAGAAAAGGTTGTCTTTAAGTTGTCAGAAAAAAGTAGGGAAAAAAAGAAAAAATAACTTTACAAAGGTTTTTGTGCGTCGGATGTAGGGCTATGTTAGATCTAGGAACCACATCATGTGCAAATCAAATATTGCAAGAGTCACATGGCATTTCAAAGTCTAGAAAATGAGATGAGCCACCTCTAGAGCTACAGCCTATAGGAGTAACATTTAGGGTTCCACCCTCTTAGCATCAAGTCCTACGAGCAGTCGAGCACATTGGTTTTTTTTTTTTGAAGAGTTGATTGATCTTGGTCATAGAGTCTAGGTATCTCTTTTTAAGTCAGATTTTTGAAAATTCAAGGCCTAAACATTGAACTTCACAATTCTCAAGCTTAT
The DNA here is from genome assembly GCF_019186545.1 of Solanum stenotomum. Lineage (NCBI taxonomy): Eukaryota > Viridiplantae > Streptophyta > Magnoliopsida > Solanales > Solanaceae > Solanum > Solanum stenotomum. Next base: position 8,468,548 of record NC_064282.1, read on the forward strand.
GATTCAAAATCTTCTGACCTATTAGCCTGATGATGCCCCAGTTATCATAATTCTATATACATCTCTGTGCTTTTCTTTATGGAAATTGTATATATTATTTACTGTAATCTCTACATTTCAAGATTGAATATTTTGTTGAATAATTGTCCGTGTTCATGATGTGCAAGAGAATCAAGAAATATTGTATTGAAACTCATGACCCCTGGTGTTAGAGTTATCAAGTGATCCCACTCAAAGGAAGAATCTGAAAAGAACGTAGATAGTTGTTTGCTTTTTGTGTTTAGATTCTGGGGAACGCATACAATTTTTTGTTGTTGACTTGGTTTGTCGTAGTCTTTTAGGTTGTTCATATATGGATAATAACCTCATCTTATTATTGATTTGGTCCTGGTTATCCCTGGGTTTTGTACGTGCAATATTGCTTAGTTTGTGTGGACTCTCAACTTAGTTCAGTATCAGCATTCTGTCTTTTGTTGTTTCCTAAAAACTTACAGTGAATAACTGCATTTCTACATGGGTTTTGGGTCAACTTGGAGAAGTTGTAGCTGTATTTGGCTTTAGTTCTGATCGTTGTCAAATTCTATGAAGAAATATAAATTAGTGGCTATGGAGTTTTCAGAGATTATCATGTAACATCAATTAATCAACCTTTATATTCATTTCAGCACTCTATACACTCATTTTATTCCAAGACTAAATAACTTGTCTTTTAAGTAAAATTAAAGGTTCTCTAAAGCTGGAATTCGCTAAATCTCATACTCATCCTCATTAACATTAATTAAACCTTCATTTCAGGTAGATGGTATCACTTGTATGGATCTTTTGCTTCCATTTATTTGCTTCTCGCTAAATCCATTTTGAGAGACTGTAGATCTTTTGAAACAATTTCCCTCGGTGTGATTGTGGGTCTACCCATCCCTATTTACACCTTCAATTATCATAGTGTGTTGCACCTATGGACCAACTCAAATGGAGATTTACATGGGATATGGCCATAAAATTTATCTTCTGTGTGTGCTTCTTGCTTCCTTCAGTTAAATATGATCATTTGTGATCTTGTATGACTGACTGGCTGCACATCCACTTTAATATTTGCATTTCTATAGCATTCATTATCTGGATATGTTGGACCTTTATCTTATCGTGTAACATGCTATGCGAAACTTTCAGGAATGTAATCTTGAAGAGGCTTCTGAAGAAGGTGAACCATCAAAAAGTTCAAAAGATAAGAAGGCAACTGGGCCTGATGGAGGAAAGGGACCTAGTCTCGTGTTCAAATTAACAAACAGGGTTCAATACAAGACTATTCTTAAAGGTGGTGCATATTCCTGAATTTCTTTTTGCAAGGGAATTATATGATTTGTTCTTTCATTTTTTACAACCAATTTTTTTTAATATTGCAGCCCAAAGTACTGTTATTTTGAAGGCAGAATCTTTGGCTGAGAAGACTGAGTGGTTAAATAAATTAAAAAGTGTCATAAGTTCTAAAGGAGGTCAAGTTATTGCTGAGTCTAGTCAACCTATGAGGCCAAGTTTATCAGAAGGGACACCTGGGACACCTGTAAGTAGCAAAACACAGTTCGTTAAAGACTCAGATTAATTTATTTGCAGGTTCTTCCTATAAATGTTCCTTCAGTTTACTTCATCATAAATAGTTTCTTCAGTTTACTTCATCAGAAACAGTTTCTTCAGTTTACTTTACCAGATTACTGCCATTGTTTATAAATATTTTACTGCACAAAGTTTTTTAGTGCCAGGAGTATTCTTCTTGTCTTACCTGTAAAGAATCTCTTCATATTTTGACTTCTTGATAAGACCATTGAATTTGTACACCAGCATTTTATGGAATATTCTCTTTCCACAATCTGTGTTGTCAAATATCTTACATGGAAAATACTTGGATTGTTTTCTATTTAGGACATGATGACTAGGAAACCTGCAGATCCAGAAGAAGAACTTCGATGGATGGCTCAAGAAGTACGTGGTTATGTTGAAGCTGTTCTCAACAGTCTTGCTGCTAATGTACCAAAGGTCAGTTTAGTGTAACCATTATTCCCTGCACTTTTGTTCTCCATACCCTGTTTAACTTGGGATAACTGGTTCTCAGGCAGTTGTTCTTTGCCAAGTAGAGAAGGCCAGAGAAGATATGCTTAATAAGTTGTACAGTTCTGTCAGGTTAGCAGCAGTTGTATTTCCTTTCAGGAATTATGGATTCCAGGAGCTCTGATTTTGACCACCATATGTATGCAGAGGATCTTTTTTTATATAAAAAAATCAATCTCACAAATTTTACTTAACTCGAAGCTGATCAACCCAGAATATCTATGGCATATGAAAGTGTTATGCATACAGCCTTGTTTGTCTTAAGAAAACTCTCTTTCTTGTTTGTTATCTTTGTTTCTTTCTTATTATCTTCTGACTGCACCCCTGTGTATCAAAATGTGGACTGTAGCGCACAAAGTAGAGCAAAAATCGAAGAGCTACTCCTGGAAGACCATAATGTGAAGCGTAGGAGGGAGCACTTTCAGAAACAGTCCTCTCTTCTTGCTAAGGTTACTCAGCAGCTTAGTGTTCATGATAATCGAGCAGCTGCTACGTCTAGCTACTCAGATAGTGATGGAGCTGGTATTCGGCAAAACCTTTGATAGCTTTAACTTGAAGCCTTATCCTTCAATTCTTTGACTGCTTTCCAGCAATTTAATATGTTGACATCTTAAATTATCAAAACAAACAAACTCTTGTGGTATAATATACTTGCCTCCACATAAATAAAAATGAAAAATGAGTTCCTCTAATGTGTAATTCACCATGACCTAACACATGTTTTCTCATATGAGTTGAATGACTGCCGTCTGGTGAACTATGTTGGATATCCATGGCTAGACCATGAGTTAAGGTGTATTTACCTAGTAGGAGATTTTACAAGTTGCACGGATTTGAAGTGTTTGACACTTGCCGATACTAACTTCAGTGAGCCATGATAAAATTAAGGAAGTATATGATTAAGATATCCCCGAGAAACATGTTATTTAAGTTCCACAGGACCAGTGGACCACAATTCAGTAAAAGATAGGTCTAGTGACTCTGGTACACAAACCTTAGTCTAATACTGCAAGCTAACATAGCTGACTTCTAATCTTGTAGGCTTTTAAATAACAAATGCAGTTGATTCAGAGAAGTATTAAGACTTTAGACTCTTTTTGGTATGAAAGATAACCATTCCACACCATAGAAAAAAGCTCAAACATCACTTAGAAAGCTTGAACTTACTGTTTGGGAACCTTGTATTAATGAATGCTGCAAAGTGTAAGTTATCAACCACTGTGCTTCGATTTCCAATTCATCCCCTTTCTCTTATTTGTATATGGCTATATGCTAAGGGTTTTCAACAAACTCAGTTTATCACCAATATTCTTTTTACCCCTGATGCCTTGTGCTTCTTTTAAAGTTATAATCATCTGCAGAAAGCGTCTCAAGATCTGGTGGGCAGTCATCAGGTGATGAATGGCGATCTGCATTTGATGGTACTTCAAATGCCCCTCAAAATGGTGATGCAGGGTCTAGAAGTCGTCGTACACCAAGCCGGATGCCACCTGCACCTCCTGGTTCTGGACAAAAATCCTAGACATTCGATTCATATTCTTTGTAGCTGAGGAGGTTTTGGTTCCTGCTCTCTTCTTGTGCTCTTGATGTCCTTGGATTTTGTCACGAGATCTTTGTATACATAGCTTCCACATTTTAGGTACCATCTCAGCCATTGGTCCAGTGGTGGTCTCCATTTACCATCAAAGAATAAGTTTTCCAGTTGCTGTTCGATCCTCTAACCCTGTTGCTACTTATTGATTTCAAAGCAAGGAATTCAGGACAATCTTCATGTATAATTTTGTTAGGCGCATGGACAGCTGTCTCTAGTGTTGGTTGAGCTTTAGCTGGGCTTAAATTTTGATAACGTTGCTTAGTGAAGTTGGTGAAACACTTCAAAGGTAGATCATACTTTGGTTTTATAATCTAATTTGATTCTTTAAGATTGCATCTTGCATCCTTAGGTTTGTCCTTTCTCCGGCAAATGTTGATCTAACTTCAGGAAAAAAGTTTTTAAGTGAATTTTTTTTTGTCACAGTTCTATAGTTGTTCTCCTCTCATAGTCCTTTTTTATCACTTGCCCAAGTTTTGAGTGGTTGCACTTTGTTACTTCTTGTCCTGGATCATCTTCAAGTTTCTACAGGTTGTGGCAGGGGTGGAAGATAGCTCTAGCTGTTTCCTTTAACGTAAACTATAATCAAACACAAGAAGCTAAAGTGTTAAACATGAAAATTCTTTGAAATTGGTGATTGTGTCACAAGTAACCTAACCTGGAAAGAATACTGAAAAATGGTAAAAGACGCTTGAGGAGATGAAATTTATAACCTGAAGACGTGCTGTCATCTATCTAATATTTGCTTAAATGAGATAATCAGAACAATATTGTGACCAAGTATTGAAGAAAATGATACTATACAGGAAGAACATTGATCGTTCGCTTTTCTATACATGGCTTACTTGGATATTTACAATTTTGAATATTGGTTGAAAGGGTCTTATCTGTTCTTAGAAAATGATAAATGCTTTAAACAGAAGATATTTCCCCAGTAAAAATAGGATGGGTACTTCTGCTAGCACAGCCAACAAAAGATGTCACTCTGATTGGCGAATTAGAAGAGGGAATAGCTATAAACGCGCACCATAATCAATTCCATACATTCTCCTTGAAGGGACCAGAATCCTGTAATAAATTCATAACAAGTTTAACCTGTAGGAAAATACAAGAAGATAGAGAGATCAGTGAAGTCAAAGCTCCTCAAAGCTACAGTGCCCATACAAATGTGTGGTGTAGCTTAGAGATTTTTGTATGACAATCTAAACTAAGCTACAGGTGGAGTATTTTGGAGGGGAAGAAACACAACAAAAATAGACCGATGGGGAAGATTTTATTAACGAAAGGCAAGGTGTTTTGAGAACATAGAAAACAGTGTGCAAAAAGTGAAGCTCAACTGCATTTTGCTATTTTTGTTTTTGGTGTAATCAGTTATACTCAAATGATACTGTCTCTATAATTGATGTTTTAGACTCAATTTAGCCATAGAGCAGTAAGAATTTGGGGCTTTTGTATATAAGGTTTCAGTACAAGGGTTGTACTGCTTTGTGATATAATCCAACCTTACCAAGTTCCAAAAAAAAAAGACCTGTTGTCAGACTCTTTCATCTGATTTATTCCCAGGCGTTAGAGAATAACTAACTATTTGTCCCAGAGATAAGCATATTGATCATCATATCATTACCCATCAACCTCAATAAACTAGTGTTTAATACTAATTGATTTCTAGACTCATATGCCCCTGATGGAGAGTTTTCACTGCCTTGGGATTGTCAGCAGACGGCTTTTTATGTAGTCCCCAAGATGGTCACTTAGCATCATAATATGAGGGAGGTTACAGAATTCTGAAACCTATTGACTTTTAAGGACAGGAACCTATTATGGGAACATAAATTTTTCTTTTTCCTTTGAGGAAAGAAATATTCAAGAAAAAGGCAACAGTCATCCAAAAGGCTTTTCATTGGAAAGAATAATCACCTGAGCTGTTTCTCGTACCAAGAAATCATCAATGATTCGCTTAAAATCCTCATCTAGAATATAGTGACAGCTGTAGGTAGGTACTGGCATATATCCCCTTTGAATTTTGTGTTCACCCTGAGCACCAGCCTCTACTGTGCTAAGATTTAGTTCAATTGCCGCGTCTATGGCCTGAAAAAAACAGATCAAGGGAACTTAGATATGAAATTTCATGCAGGAAAATATTAAAAGTCTCAAAGAAGAGACTGATCTACTTCTGAACCACTAAAGACTACATCTTGAAAACATACGAGTCTATACCATGAAAAACACAAGTAGATATCTCTGTGGACACTCTTGTCATAAGTCAAGAAAACCTGCAGGCAGCAATGGATGGTTTAAAATACCTGGTAATAGCATGCTTCAAAATGCAAATTTGCATAGTAGGTTCCTGGGAGACATCCCCATAGTCGTCCATACAAGGTATCTCCTCCAATAAGATTCAGGGCAGCAGCTACAAGCTCATCACCTTCTTCCGCAACGACAAGCAGTACATTGTCGCCCATCTTTGCACCCATACGATGAAAAAAATCTCTCGTTAAATAAGCAGTACCCCACCTAAAGAGACAGAGAAATCAGATTAGATAATGCAGGTAATGAAATACAGCTGTAAAATACACTAATATGGCTGACTAAAGTTTAGTTAAGATAAAGAGAAAAGGTTTATGGTCCAAAGAAAAGAACTCCTACTTGTTATCGGTTGTATTTCTGTAGAACTTATAAAATGTGTCCCAATGACTGGCCTGTAAATACCAATAGACAAGCATGAAATGAGAATTTCAATCTAATTCAAGGAAATAATAATAGTTGCACATGTGCCTTAAACCCAGAAATCAGTTTCACGTCAAAACCATAATTAATTTGAGGGGATGTTCGGTGGAGGAAAGTCCAGATGTAAAGACCTCACTTGTTCACAAGATTTAAATAGTTCTCAGCAGCACCAGACCAACACGGAAACAAAGATCACATGATCACAATCAGGTCATTAATCCCCAAAAAGATAATAAGTAGAAAATAAATAAACATTAAATAAATCAGGTTAATGAAGGTACCAACAAATAAACTGTTGTTACTGCCCTCGACAAAAATGTTATCCTATTCCAACAGTCACCTATGCTCAAGAAACTAATTTAATGGAGAGTCAAAAGCTGTAAAAACACACCTTGATTTCAGGTCCTCTTAAGCGTTTCATGGTCACGTTTTGAACTGATATCTGAAATAAGAAAAAGATCTTATGTGCATTTTGCAAATTTGAAGACATTGAGAAGAGAGCGAGGAGGTAAGCAGTGTTTAGTCAATGACAAAACTAAAAGGAAACATTGTACTGCTCTAAGAAAAATCTTGATGTGATAGAAATAAGAGACAAAGGAAGAAGAAAAGATGGCAATGCAGCAAAATGCAACATGCCAATAACGTGACGCTGCAGATGGGGGATAAAGTAAATAAACAATAATAGTGCCTTGTTTATACAACAATAAGAGATTCGTTCTTGATTGTAAGAGAGTCAATAAAAACATGTTCCCAGTAGGATTAGATATAGTCTTGGAGTAGGACCAAAGTCCTCCAGTCATTTGGTTTTCTGAAGCAAGGACCTTTATATGTTCCAGTACTGCAGGCATGTTCTTCGTCATGCGATAAAATTCTTACAAACTCTCTATGATACATGTTCGGGCATGTGCAACCAAAAGGCATGTCTAATTACTATTATACACCACATTCATTTTTAAGTTTCTCAAAGCTTTCACTACTGATAAAACAACTAAAAGGGCCTATCAAATGCCCCAATGCCTCATCCCAGAAATAATCACTTGAACTTTCTAAGGTTATTATTGACAAAACAAATATATAAACGTGTTTCCAGTAGGATAGAATATAATTTAGATATAGGACCAAAATCCTCAGGTCATTTGGCTTTCTGATGCAGAGAACTTGTAATGTTCGGCATGGACATGTGTGACAAAAGGCATATCTAGTTAGATTTTCTTTTGATACAAATACCTTTCATTATACAACCTTTTTTTAAAACTTTATAGAGCTTTTGACTGACCAAGCAATTTCAAGGAAAAAGAACAAATACTTATACAAACCTTCTTGCGTTCTTGACGAATGTTTTTCCTCTTGCTCTGCTTCATGTCCATCAAAAACTCATCAAAGCTGAACATGCAAGAACAAACTTATAACAATCAAAAGAAGAAACAAATACTTGTTAACAACTTAACATGATGTAATGGTAAATATGAACACATAGAAATGGGGACAAAAAATAAAGGTCTTCTAATGCTCTTCAGATGAAGCAAAACTGGTAATGTTAGCAGTTTCAATTACTTTACTGGCTTTTTCTTTGTTTGGAGATTAATGGTGGTGTCTCAGGCAGGTTGCGCACACCTAGACTTGTTCACCAGGTACCTTTTACCTCCCCCCAAGACAAGAACAAGGTAACTCTGTCTATCAAGGTTTAGGAAATGAATACAATTCACCTAGTGTCACCTATGCGAGATTCAAACCTTGGGAACAAGGCTGATACTGCAACTCTAAGACAGCGAGGCCAACTCCTTCCATGGTTTTTGTGATAGAGGTACTACCAGTTCTAAAAGGAACCCCATTCAACCAAATTAGTAAATACCAATAAGGCCTTCCTTATCATTAAGCACCAAGCTCCTTCATCCATAAATCAACCAGGAGATGAAGCCTTCGGAATCTGTAGTTTGATAGGATGTAATATGACTGAATGAAATAAGATCACCTATTAAGAAGAAGAAAAAGAATAAAATACAAGCTACAACTATGTGGAATCCATTTCTAAGTCTCAGAGAAACTATCTCAAGTAAGAAGTAGATCTACATACTCACTTTTTATAATTACGATTTTTCCAATGATACTGCATTCCGGTCCTTTGCAGAAAACCTTTCTCCTCCAACTTGTGCCACTCATTTGAAGTTGGAAAAGTAATATGTAGAGATGAAACGTTGAACTGTCAAGGTAAAATGTCATCAGAATACAAGAAAATATGCATGTGAAATTATTAATGTATTCCAACCTATGGTTGTTGACAGAAATAAAAAGGAGTTCCAGAATGTAATCTTACTAATAAACGTATGGACCATATGGCAAACTATGAAACCATGTACTAGATTCTCCAGGTAATCACTTAGCACAAATTACTTTATGAATCCCTTAAACAATGTAACTCAACAGTAGTTACAATTCAAGAAGCCAAAAGAAGGAAACATCTTAGGACGAAAGCTACAGAGGAGCTAATTCATAAGCTTTGTCGCTCAAGAAGTAACTTCAACAAAATGAGAATTTTAAAGATTTTAACAGACCAATCACAATTTTTTCTCTAATTTGGTATGGGACTGGTCACTTTATGTCATGTGCCTAAACTTTATGAGCCATGCAAACACGGTTCACTAATATTTCTGTTCTCAATCAAGCTGTCTGCTAGCATGCACTTAAGGAACAGGCAGAATTGCAAATTCCTCAATTGCCATTTGAGCTTGCAGAGGCGGCTCAACGTAATTTGAGGCCTAAAACGAAATTTTAATTGAGGCCTAAAATTTATATAAATATCAAATATAGTATTTTATTTTTTAAAACTTTTTAAGTGCAAATTATTACTTGATTTCTTTTCTTAAAATGTATTTTTTCGAATGTCGTTTTTAATTATTAATTTTAAGTAATATTTTATCAATTCAACATTGAAAAATATTCTTTTGCTGAGGCAATCATTATATAAATTGTTAACATAATACTATAAGCAATAAGTTGACAAGTTTTACATAAAGATAAGAATTAGAACTATAAAATCTGATACAAGAAATTGATAACTTGGTATAAGTTATAACCCTACTTTAATATGTTTATGTAATACTTGAATATTTAAGAAGAAACAAACAAAAGAAAAATTGTAAGTCACTTTGTTGAATTTTTCGACTATTTATTTATATTTTTGACAGTGTATTACTCTAACTTATCAAAATTTAAAAAGAAAGTGCAAAAGAATTTTAAAAAGATAAATAATACGAGTGTTAGAGAAGAGAATGTAAACATACAAAATAATGTTTTCTTAATTTCTTCTATTTGATTGGCGTTAAAAATAATAAAATAATATATATTTGTTTAAAATTATACATTTTAAGTAAAAATAATTATTTTTTAATTAAAAAAATTAACACATAATTTTTTCTTGATGAAAATTTGAGGCCCCAAAAATTGGGGGCCTAAGGCATTTGCCTTAAATTTATCAAGCAAGAGCCGGCACTGTGAGCTTGTATAGTAAGCTCTTACCACCAAAGGCAGCATTGACATCACTAGAAAGTAGCATATACTTAAAAGATCTCTTCCAAAAAACAGACATATCTTTTGGCTTCTTATAACTCACAAATCTTTATCAAGCCAGACAAAAAGAAATGATGCATTCCGTTAAATAATGATAACAGAAATATTGGCTTTAATACGCAGGATCTTCCATATCCAGTGAGCAACAATACATAAAAATAAAAAAGAAACAGACTTACAACTGGATGAGTTCATAAAAGTACTTATGAAATCCAAAGTATTACTAGGTGTGTTTGGACATAAAGAAAAGCATACCTTGACTGCCAAATCCTTCATTGCAGAGACCAGGATGTCAAAGACTTGATCTCTATGTGAAGTGTTACGGACCAAGATCCTTGGGCCAGTAACTGGAGTGAAAGGCACCGAGCATTGCAGCTTTGGATAATAGCTCAAACCATAATTGTAATAGGCATTTGCCCAAGAATTATCGAATACATATTCACCATAGGAATGGCTGCAAATTTGGATAAGAAGGAATTAGCCAATGCATGTTGATTACATGGAGTAGAAAACTTATCTAACAGAAAAATAAAGTTCACATATAGAATTGACAGATTCTGAACCTTTTGAGATAGAGAGGAACAACACCTAAAATATTTTTACTTTCATCCTCAGCAATGATGTGTTGTGGAATCCAGCCAGTTCCCTGAGAGAGGACATAAGTTTTTCTTCCATCAAAATGAGGTCATAACAAGAACAGAGGTAGCATAAACTGAAGATAGATGATAGAAGAGATACAAGATTTGCTCCCTAGGTCTCTTATGAGTTCACCGAATGAGAATTAGGCTCACAGCTATTCCAACAATAATATTGAAAGATATGGAATGAATAAACAAAACAGTAAAAATAAGCAAAAGACAGAATATTTGCCACAACAGATATTATTGATATAGTCAGGCAGAAACAACTTTTTACTTGTATAAACATCACCAAACACAAAAAGACAGACAAACTGAGGAAAGAGAAACAATGGCAGGTGTAGTGTTCTTAACCATGCAACAAATAACCATTAAGGAAAGCATTTTCATGTAGAAGGTGATAATTGATAACCTCCACAGCAGAGCCAGACTCCTCTAAGCTCGAAAGAAAACCGTGTGAGAGAAAGGGATTAAACTGCTGATGACCTGTGGCATCCAGACTGCAAGAATCCCAATTATCTGGCGAAACCTCTGAGATTGAGGAAACCACAGAAACAGATATCTTTTCAGGAGTTCCTGTATCCCCCTAAAACAAAAGAGAAATCTAATGACGTTTGAAGCAATATCACAAGAAACTATCACTACAACTACCATAACTTTCAAAAGGGAAACTATATAAATACTAGACGTTGTTTTCTTGATTTGTTTTGATAATGTCAGTGGTATGTTTCAACTACCCAAGAAAAAGAAAAGGAAATCCAAGAAATACCAGTGAATCCGCCTCAGATAAAGTGAATTCCCCAAGCGAAAGAACCTTGTCAGCAGGCTTTACACTTCTTCTTGAACCCCAAAACAGTGCTTTTACTTTGAAAATACAAACTGAATTGTGGGTAAAGTACGTAGATGAAGATTTCCCCTATAATACAAACAGAAAACAAGAAAACCATTAACCCTTGTTCTTGATACACCCTCAACCTAGATATCATTGAAAATACAAAGTGAATTGTGGGTAAAGTGCCCAGATGAAGACTCCCCTACAATACAAACAGAAAACAAGAAAACCATTAACCCCTTGTTCTTGATACACCCTCAACCAAGGAACCAAGAATCGGACTTGGAATTTCTAATTCTATGAAAGCAAGGCTACCTAGATATCATTAAAAATCCATTATACAACCAAGAATCGGACTTGTAACTTCTAATTTTATGAAAACAAAAATATTCTGAATGAACTCGACCTATCTTTGCAAAGTAAAAACCGACTATATCATTATCAAGAAAAGAGAAGAACGAAGAAGTACAAGGTGGAAAGGAACATGGCCCAGAAATGGTGAAGAAGGAAGTGCCCCTGTAATGGCCATGGCTTCCCACGAAGTAGATAATTAATTGGTTTAATTTGTATATTTATAGCGTGAAATTGCAGCCACCAAATAGTTGCAGACGTCGACTCCTGTAGGAGCATTTTAATGGTGTTTGGATTTATTTTTTCTTTATTTATTTGAACAAACGCGGGATTTTTTTTATTGTTTCTTTCTTCAACAACACTTTTTTATTCGAAATTCCATGATGCATCAAAGTAATATTTACTTGGATTTAATTTTTTTACTTAAATCATATTAAAGCCTGAAAATATGTTTTAGAACTCGATGATAAAAAATCCTCCAAACAATAAATTACTAGTACTTGGTTGGTGGGATAAGAGCAGTATTCTTTGATATCCTATAAAATTATTCTATTATGTGTTTGATAGTAGTAGAAATTAGTTCGAGAATTGTGTATCCCACCACTTTAGTATAAATGGTGAAATAAATTATATACTCATAGATACTCCCTCCGTCCACTTTAATTGTCATGTCGGCTGTCGCACTTTTCGAAAGTCAATTGATTAATTTTTAAAGTTAAATTATATTACATTAATTCAATATTTTAAACAAAAAAATAAATATTCAAAAACTATACAAAAATTATTATAAATTGTAATTTTTTGTAAATTAATATGAAAAAAATACATCATAAAATGTTAGTCAAAGTTTTTATGATTTGACCCTAAAAAAAAGAAACTAATGACAATTAAAAGTGGACGGAGATAGTATTTGTGTGGCTAGAAATCATTTCATTATTAATTATCATTAAAGATAAAATAGATATTTTAAAGTTAAATTGTTAAAACTATTAAATATAGAAATGTGTCATTCATTTTAAAATTGACTAAAAAGAAAAGTACACATCATATAAAATGAGAGAGAGGAAGTATGAGTTTAAGATAAGCTCATATAATTGATAGATGTGATGTTGAATAGACTTTGTTGAATGAAAGAATGCACCTCATAATTATATCCCAAAAGCATCATTGGGAATGGAGATTATAGCAGTGCGGCAGTAACTACAGGGATCAAGTACTAGTTATTAGGCAAATCTGGTTATGTTATGGATCATATTCATAGGATCCAACTGATACATTATCAACTTTCTCAAACAAATAGACAAAAAAGTATTTACCTACGCCTAAACTCCCTTTGACTCCCTATTGAAGTTGTCAAAACATTACAAATGTTTCAAATTTCCTAAACTCACAAAAACATAAGACAACTCTGGAGAGAAGAAGATATCACACTCAGAGAAGGCAAAAACTGGTTGTTATTATCATTCTGCTGCCTGCTAAAGCTAGTATGTCACGTTACTGTGTAAACTTACACTGAAAGAGATGCCCCATTATCAGCCATGGTTAGATTTAGTATCATATTAGCCGCCTTTGGAGCCCTGACAAGGTAGAAGGATTTTAGACATAAGCAAACTTCCAGAGGAATATGAAATTCATCTTGAAGCAAATGCAATAACTTCAAACTTGAAGCCTGAAGTGAAACATTCCAAGACAAACCCCAAATACCAATTGTATTAAGAAGTTGAAATTGCATTCAAACAGCCAAAGCAATTGTATAGAAGTAGTTCTTAGTTCTTGACAAGTTTGAGGAGGGGAGGGTGAAGTGAAAGGTATGAAGTACCATGACTCAGGTGTCTGGTATAGGGATGCTGAATTGCCAAAGCATGACTGAAGCATGTCCGTGTAAATGACACCAGGATTAAGTGCAACAGCTGCCATTCCAGGGGGTAACTCCTTCGCAACTGACGCTGTCAAACCTTCAATCGCCCATTTTGAAGCACAATAGGGTGCCACCTGTGAAAATTTAATAACCAGGTCTCAACATTAGTGATATAAGCTAGTAATGGAAATCCAAATAATAGGCTTTTTCATCATCCATTTGTATCTGGTAATCCTACATACATAAGTTTCTTCCTCGTTAACTTCCAAATCTTGAAGTGCCAGTTTAAAGTTCACATTTGAGACCCAAAAACAAATGCAACTTAGGTTCTTAAATGCTTAAAGGGTCATGTTTGAGTTCCATGGTCACTACAAATCATCTAGTGCAAATGTTCTCAAATGTCACCGAGATTATACAGCAAAATTTAGTTCATCAACTCTTTACATACTTTGAAATCCCTCAGTTATTAGGGAAATAAAATATGAGATCTGATGCACAGCTGGCTACAAGAACCATCATTTTGGCAAATCATCAGCAATATGACTAACAGACTAGAGTAGAACTATGAGAACTTATGGATAAAGTTTTGGTGATTTCAGTAGAAACTGACTTTTACCTGTGCCGCGCCAGATCTTCCCCATCCAGAAGACATATTTACGAGCACTCCTTGCTTCTTCTCAAGCATTAGGGGAATAAAGTGACGCAGAACATTTGCAGTTCCTTTCAGGTTAGTATCAATGACAGAATCAAACTCTTCAGCTGGCACTTCCCAAAGTTTGTTGTTCCTATTAATAGTTCCCGCACAGTTCACTGAACGAGGTTCATATTTTAGGTTCGTTTGAATGTGAGATAACAAAGACCAGTACAAACAGTAGATTGCCAATTTAAAACCATAAAAGTACAACCTGTCAATTCAGCAAATTTCAACAGGTTGGGTGAGTGGCATGATCATTCAAGGGTTAAATTAGGTCAACTCAAATTAACACATCAAGAAGACTGGGTCAACATGGGCTAGTTACTGACCCATATAATCCTGGAGCTCTGTCACATCACATTGTCTCCAAAAAAAAAATGGACAAACAAATGGCTTTGATGAAATATATATTTTTACTTTATTGCACAATGAAGCATTTTTAAGTAACTCAACTTTACAGCTATAAACTAGACAAACATAAGCAAATAGAACAGTAGTGTTGAGTTAGGCGGTTTGGACTATAAGCCGCTAGTCAACCCATCTTGATCTAACTCATTTCGACCTAAACAGACTTCAAAGAAATAGAGTCATTGATTCAACCAATTTTTCTACCTATATCAACCTAACATTTCTATTCAACACTCTTAGCTAAGAGTAAATATACATCTAAACATCCCACCTTTATCTTATAGCTAGAAACTTACCGTCAACGAATCAGTCAACCACATCTCCATCAGAATCTAGAAAATGAACCTCGGTCATTATAAGTTTTCAATTTATTATAAGACACAAATTATATCCCCAGTCCCAGCAACTCGACTTGAGACACATAAAAAACTTAAAGCATGTGTCAACAGGCACATCAACTAAAGGTGCATGCATATACAGCTAGAAGATGCAGCATTTAACTTCAAGTGCATGAATGCTCACTGCCACACTTTAAAAATGCACCAAATGCTTAACAACCCAAAAGAATGAAGGTACAATATGGCATAATACATCTTGATGAACAGCACAGAACCTAGGCTACACTGGTCAGTCTTGAAACAGCTCAAGAAATACAAATAGAGAATATATAAGCCACTTCAACAATGAGAAGTCAGAAGCACTTGTTTTACCCTCTTCACTAAGAAGAAACCAGAACCAATATGCTCCCTCAATGCTAAGAAATTTGATTATCATCTTCAGAATAATTGTCATTCTTAAAGTAAAGATATCATCAGGTAGTGATGCATAATCAAAGCGCAAAACATCAGAACTCCAGTACCTAAATTAGTATGTATGTGAAGATTAATTTCAGATCCACAAGGACAAATATACTTTTTTCGTTTTTTTTTTTTTTGCAAAAAGAATATTTGTATTTGAGGATCTGAAATTCTCAGACAAATATGTTCTCATCTATCAGTGTGAAGATCTGACAGGAAACTGAGAAATAACATCCTTAAATAGGATCAACTTTCTCCAATTTTTAGTCGATCCACCACAGAGTGCTTTCAAAAGGGAAGATATTCTTTCTTTAAATTAGAATTTAGAAGAACTCCCAAAATTTCAGAAAAACTAGTCTGAAATATAAAATATTTAAAAAAATAATCAATTCTGCGTTGTTGATAGGTGACAGGGAGAAAAAAAAAAGATCATCATGTCCTTCGATATTTTAAAAAAAAAAACTGTACAGCAGCAGCAAGGTTGTAAACCAAGTACCAATGATATCAGGAACGCCCTTTTTCTCCATAACAGCACGTGCGAACTCTTCAACACTGCTATTTAGACTCTGAAATTCCAAGGAAAAACACAAACTATGTTGATAGATGCATGTAGGCTGATAAGTGATTTTGATACACACGAACACACACATATATTCATTCTTGCAGTCAACCAATATGTTTATTCACCATAATAACATTCAACTATGCCAAACACCTGAGATTCAGATGAGAGCAACATGGACAGAAAGTACTCAAGAGTATAAACAGGGTACAAAGTATTGATTGGGGAGGTGTTAAAAACTTCCTTACTCCCTCTCTCCTTAACCAACAAGGGTTTTCAATTTTTACTGATGGTACTAGTGTCTTTTCTTTTTCCACTGATTGGGCATCCTACCACTTCGCAATACAACATTGAATAGCTTGGCAAGTCATCCTACACCAACCTGTCCAAGACACTTCCAAAACTCAAACCTCTATAAGGATACCATTTGGACCACAAACCCTTCCAAATATTATTCATGGCATCCTTTACCTCAGGCTACCTGATTCTACGATTGTATCTAAAAAAATATCAGAATGGGGAACTGGCGTATCTTCATTATATATTTGGGTCATTTAAAGTTATCATTTGAGTTCATGTCCCATATCATGTTTGTCCAATCCTATGTTATAGCCCTGAAGTCAATCAATTTGTGCCTATAATTGAGCTTTGGTACCCAGTTTCTGTCTAACTATATTCTCAAAGTACTTCTCTCCAATTAAATAAGTAAGGAATACACTCTTCGACCCGAGAGATATAGCCTTTACATTTTCCTTGTTTTCCATTCAACTCATCCTATCAGTCTTCCACTCAATTCATCCTCAGTTTATAAACTAACCATACCCAGAACAGTCAAAACCCCACTTCAACTAAAGTAGTTGATATTTGTAGGATATCCTCCTGTTAGTCTACAGACCTTATTTTCAGCCTATCAACTTGTGCATATTTGCAACTTGGATTTGTCAACTATATGCCCCACGATGTCTTAATTAGCTAAAGAAGTAACAATAATGCATTGAAGCTATTAGTATCCAGTTCAAAGATAAAGAGCTTCTTCTCTGTTCCCAATCTTCTATGTATGTTTCTTTATTACTTAAAAGTAAAAAGTCTAAAAGAGCCTGCAGGAAGCATAAACCCTACTCTAGATGGATATATAAGTCCTTATATCTGCAACTACTGCTGAATTTCTAATGCATAATTGAAGCCAGATTCCAAGAGAAGCACAAAAATTTTCCAAGGAAGCAACCCCTTACCACAGTAAACACAATGAAACAAGCAGCAAAACCAACAACATTACAAAGAAATATCATTCCATTGACAATTGAGTAATCTCTACAACGGAATTATTTAGTCAATTTTCCTCAGTAAACCACACTTCAAGAAGGGAAAAGAAAAACATGAGGCACAGATTTGAAATGCAAATACAGCTCACACGTAACCGTATACAAGGAGAAGGGCGAATGTGAAATAAAGGATTACCACATCGACGCTCATGAGGAGGTGTTTGTTCTCTGAAGGAGGATTAGTAGAGGAAGCGAGCTCGGTTTGAAAGGCATTGAGCTTGTCCTGAGAACGAGCGCAGCCGATGATGTAGTGTCCTCTCTTTGCCAATTCTAGGGCTAGGGCTTTTCCCAACCCTCGGCTCACGCCGGTGATTAGCAACGTCCGTATCGCTCCTCCGGCTGATCGCATACTCGGATTTCCTGCCGGAGTAGGCATTGGCGGTAGTGTCATGTCTTTATTAAAAAAAAAAGCACAAGAAATACGCTTCTTTTCATTTCCCGGCAGAATCGACTCTTTTTGTTTGTGTTTTTTACCACCTACTTTATTCCTAGCTTTGCTCAAAAAAAATTATTCGTCAAAATTATTTATTCAAAATTATTGCTCATTAGTATAAGACTCTTGATGCACATGTGTGCTTCTTGGTATTGATATTAAATTGTAGGATATTTTTGTCATCCTCCAGCTTACTCCAAAAATACTCTGATTTAGTTCTATTGTACTTTATTTTTAGGCATAATACATAAACATGACCCTTAATTTGGCGTCAGTTGATAACTATGACTTTTAACTTTAGAAGTGCACAAATAGGCACTTTAAACTTGTATAAAATTGAACAAATAGACACATTCGTCCTACATGACACCCTACATAGCAATTTTGTGTCTTACATGCAGGGGCGGACCCACGTGGGTTCCAGGGGATTCACCCGAACCTCCTCGACAAAAAATTACACCGTATATATAAGGTATATTTTCTGTATTTTTGTAGGTATCTATATATTTGAACCCCATCAATGACAAAGAAAAGCTAATAGCGCAGTGGCAAGTTCCCCCAAATCAAGTTAGAGGTCACTAGTTTGATTCCTTGTGATAGCGTTTTATTTTTTTCTTATTTAGTTTCACTTTTTTTTTTTAAGTTTCAGTTCTTTTTTTTAGTGTTTGTTTTTTTTTTTAAAATGTTAAAATTGTGGTTTTAAACCCAAAAGAATTCAAGGGTCCAATTTCTAAAGGCTTATTTACACGTTTATACTTTTATTTTTCGAACCCCTTGACCGAAAATTCTAGGTCTGCCACTGCTTACATGGCGTCCCACGTGTATTATGTCATATAGGACATGTGTGTCTACTTGTTCAATTTTATACGAGTTTAAGTGTTTACTTGTACACATTCAAAGTTGGAGAACATAATTATTCGTTGAAGTTAAGTTAAGAGTTATGTTTATGTATTATGCCTTATTTTTATTTTTATGTATTATACCTTCTCCATTGTGGACAAAAAAAAAACCATACTATTTTCAATATATGTCAGCCCTCTTCTTATCTTTCTATGAGTTTTGTGGGCCCAACATTAATAGTTTTTTGGCACTTCATTTTCTCATGCACATCATATTTAAGAGATTGTTATGTGGAGTAATTAATAACTTACAATAGGAAGTTTCAAGAGTTACAGTCTTTAAATTTATTTGTCTTATTTCTTTAATTTTTATATATTTAAAAATCATATACAAATATGAATTTATTCATCATAATAAATAAGTTAAAATATTTAAAAATATAATAAATTTAATTGACTCTTGAAATTTTAACGGTATCACAAAAAATGGGACAGAAAAAAAACTTATATTATTTGAAAATGACGTAAAAAAAACATTGTAAATCTCTTTAAAATTATATATTTGCCACATAAATTGGGGTAAAAGAAATAATATGTGGTATTTGAAAATTACACAAAAATTATTATAGATTACAACAATTAACAACTTAAAATATTTAAAATACATAAAGAGTTTGATTGTTTCTCAAAATTTCATTAGTGCCCCATAAATGAAGTAGAGTGAATAAAATAATATTATTTAAAAATACATAAACAGTGCTATAAATTACAATAATTAATAACTTCAAATCATTTACATATCATATTAAAATTTAACTAACTCACTAAATTATATATGTCATATAAATTAAAAGGAAAAGGGTTTGAAAAAAACTCCAACTTTGATCGACATTGCTGTTACGATACCAAACTGTATGGAGGACCTTTTACCCCTGCATTATTTAATAGTGTATTTTAAAGGTATATGTGTGCCCACGTGGACACGTTATTATTTATAATGATGCAATTTTTATGATGTCCACGTGAACACATAAATACCTTTAAAATACACTATTAAATAGTGCAGGGGGTAAAAGGTCATTTCCAAAGTTTGGTATGGTTACAGTAATTTTGGTCAAAGTTTTGATATATTTCAGACATTTTTCCCTAGATTAAAATAACCAAAACATAGGTTGGGCCCGTGCTAGCACACAGGCAATGCTTTGTCAACATGTTTGTTTGTAGCGAGGGGTAATATGGTAATTTTAATGGTCTTTCCTTTATTTTATTTTTTTGTTTTATTACTTTATATAGATAAAAAAAAAATTATGTAAAAAATATTATAAATCGCAATAATTAATAGCTTAAAATATTTGAAAATATATTAAAGTTCCCGTTAACTCTCAAAATTCCATCTATACCACATAAATTGGATTAAAGGGAGAAATATATATTATGTAAAATACATTAAATGTACTATAAATCACAATAATTACATGTTAAATATCAAAAAGAACTTATAAAAAATATATAAATCATAATAATTAGCAACTTAAAATATCTAATATATATAAATTAGATTGACTCTCAAATTCACCTGTGTCACTTAAATTGATACAAAAGGAGTAACATATATCATGTGAAAATTACGTAAAACGTACGATAAATGATAATAATTATGTAGTAATTAAAAAATTGATTGACTTCAACTTCTATATATATCACATAAATTGAAACAAAAAAAATAACATCTATTGAGCCTCGTATCTAGTGGAAAATATATAGTACTGATTCAATGCTACCAAATTCGACTTGTAGACTTGTATGGCAACAAGAAGTCATCTTAGTTATTCAAGACGACTACTATTAATCATCATCATGTCTTCACTCGATTAAAGAAAAAAAAAAGAAATGGTAAGAACTTCAAAGGGGATTTTTTTTTTCTTTTTAAAAAAAGGTTCTTATGAATGTATCAAATCGATGTTCTAACAAAAAGGGATTTTAGATAGGTTATTTGTGAGAGTAATGGGTGTATTGAGGGGGTTAAATGGGTAATGAGCGAGTATTTGAATTTTGGGCTAATTAATTGGTCAAATCAAATTGAGTCGTATGATTGTGCCATGTGTATCAAATAAGTCTTCTGTCCGTTAGAGTGAGGGGTAAATGTGCATTGATTTTGAGATGGCAGGAGCATTAATGAACAAAAAATACGCTGAAATTATTTATATAACAAAAAAATAATATATTTGTCATTTTTTCATATACTAATTTTTTTTTATGACGAGTGCAAAAGCACCCTTTTTCCGTTATTGAAATGACAGAACTTTGTGATCGCTCAATAATAATACTATACTTATCATTGTAAATGTAATTAACACTATTGAAACCCTAGACGTCGACGATGACGGGACCGATATCAGTCGAAGAAGACGACAAGCAAGCACCGGGACTTCAACGACACGGCGAACCAATTTCGGCGTCGGTGGAGGATCAGATATGCAACAATCGCAAGGAGAAAAGGAAGTTGACGAAGAAGGAGAAGAGGAAGCAGAGAAGGAAGGAACTAGCGGAGAAGACGCGCCAGGAGGAGGAGGCTAAGCTGAATGATCCCGAGGAGCTTCGCAGGATTCAGTTGGAGGAAGAGGAAGAGAAGGAGAGATTAGAGAGAGAAAGGAGAGAGTTTGAGGAAAGAGAGAAGCTCTTTCTCGAAGCACTGGCTCGAAAGGAAGCTCAAGAGGTAGAAGAAGAAGAACGAAGGAGAGTGGAAGAAGAGGAAGAAAAGGCAAAACAAAGCCAGGTACACATAATTGGCGCCAAATGTACTTCCACATCCTCTTTATTTACATAGCAGTGAACTTTGAGTTATGTGGGTTGTGTATAATGTATTTACTTTATTGGTTATAGTTGCTTATTAATGGGGTTAAATTGAAGGTTAATGGATGTTTGTACTTTGTACAATAGACATTGTGTGCCGTGAAGCAAAATTGAGGAAGTTATGAAAGAAGTCAGAAGTCGCTAGCATTTTTTTGGTTATAAAACCTAATCTGAAGTGATTGACCCTCCCAATCATAGTATGGCAGTCAATTCTAAAACAAGCAAAGAGAATCTTGCATTTTTGGGGATTTGGTTAAACTTTTTAGCAGTTGGAGACATTGTGGTGGATGCTTTCTAGAGACGTAAAAGCATGCTCTGGTTTGACAATGATCACAATGCAGAAAGAATGCACATAGGAGTTGGTCAGTGGAGACAAATTGTCAAACAAACTATTCTAATTTAGTTCTAAATTTTGAATATGTCTACATAAACCGAGTGGAAAATATAGCATATCATGTGCTTCTTTGACTGCATAAATTGGTTTGTGTTTTCCAGATTATTGATCTCAGCCTGCAGCTTACGATTGCGCGCAAAGTTAGTTCTATTGCCACATCTAGTATATCAGGTGTTGGTTAAATATGCGTGTGCATGAATTTCTTTAATTTGACATGAGGTTCAGGTATGGATCCTTTGATCCAAATCATGCTACCCATTTAATATGGTCAACAAACTAGTTCTTGGGTTGTTGGAGACAGTTCTGATGTCTTGTTTTGCAAATCATTATTCTGTCTTATCACGTAAGGAATAGTTTCATTAAATATGGGAAAACTCTTACTTACAATAGATATACCAATAAATAGAGGCCTAAACAAAGACAGTTCTTTTCAAAAAAACCCAATCTTCTATTGTTTCTTAAAACTTTCACTCTGGGGGTTTGAATAATTTAGCAGCATATGCAAATGTCTGCGACTCTTTCTCTGTTTTCCCCTCCCTCTCCTTTTCCTACCTAAACCTGTTGTGTCTGTCTTGGTTCTTTAAGTGCTGTGATTTTCACGGTCCACTGGTATTCTTCATATACATACATCCTAGCAGGTTGCCCTTGAGAATGAGCCAGATGGAGATGACGAGTGGGAATATGTAGAAGACGGGCCTCCTGAAATTATATGGCAAGGAAATGAGATAATTGTGAAGAGGAATAAAGTGAAAGTGAAAAAGAAGGATCCAGATCCTGCGATTCTGAAAGAGGTACTAATCTGTAATTCTCTGTACTAGTGTATTTCCCAATTCCATCCTTTGTCCTCTTTGAACAATCCTAACACCTAGCAATTGCCAAAATGAATGGGATGTAAATACTATCCTTTGTCCATGCAGGATCCCAATAGACCAACATCCAATCCACTGGCTCCACAATCTGAAGTCTATGCTGACTACAAGAATGCTTCGTCTCTTTCAGCACAACAGTTGTTGGAGAATGTTGCTGTTCAAACTCCAAATTTTGGAACTGAGCAGGTAAATATCCATAATTCCTAATTATAATGTTCTCTGTGCGTGGATCTCCCTAATTAGTGATGACAGGTTATTGCTATTTTCTTATGTCCTAAACTTCTAATATTCAAAATAGCTAGTCTCTTATATCCTCTCATTTGGTCTAGCATGACCCTCTGCTTTCTTGGTTATCACGTGGCAGGATAAAGCTCATTGTCCTTTCCACCTAAAAACTGGGGCTTGCCGATTTGGTTCACGCTGCAGTAGGGTTCACTTTTATCCCGATAAATCCTGCACTTTGCTCATGAAGAACATGTACTGTGGACCTGGATTTGCTTGGGAGCAGGATGAGGGGCTTGAGGTCTGTTAATGAAGTCTTCATGTGGCTCTAGTATCCTGATTTTTAAATTTTGCTAATCTTTAGTAG
This sequence comes from Solanum stenotomum, assembly GCF_019186545.1. Taxonomy (NCBI): domain Eukaryota; kingdom Viridiplantae; phylum Streptophyta; class Magnoliopsida; order Solanales; family Solanaceae; genus Solanum; species Solanum stenotomum. The sequence goes on from NC_064282.1 coordinate 8,491,975, forward strand.
TTTCCAGTTTTCTTTAGAACTTCTGTTATGAAATTATTGGTAAGTTCTTCCTTAGGTTGCTTATGCTTCTCTTTACTAAAGTGAAAAAAACTATAGTCTGAATAGATAAATCTTTCAATTTTTGGGTATGTCTACTTTTTTTGCTTCTTTACCTGAATTAGTACTGATCAGTGTTGGTTGTCGATTGTCAATATGTAATGAAACATTATGTCAAGATGTGTCTCCAACATTAACCCTCTTTTTTACTTTGTGGTAATTTTCTTCTTGATCTTATTCCCTTTTCTATAAGTGTGGTCATTTCATTTGATCCAAGTGATGGGTAGTGTATTATGTTTAAGTTGTAATATATTCTTATACTCAAAAGTAATTTATTTTTCTTCGCGGTAGAAGCTTTCTGTTTGTTCTTTAACTCCCTTAAAACAGAATATCTTCCCTGAAAATTCTGGAGGCACGTGTTTCTTCCGCCGATTCAGCTGGAGACTCTTAGCGAACTGTGTATCCTGTTTTGCAAAGTGAGCTAAAGAATTCTGAATATAACAGTTGTATGTGTGTGATTTCTATTTTTCACATTTCTTCATGTTATTTACCGATCTATTTTTAGTAATAGAGAAACGGAAGACAACCACGATTTTTTTGGAATGGGAATTGTGCTGCCTTTCTTGCATAATAGGTATTACTATTGCGTGTAATTGGTAATTTAAAGATTAGTGATGAAGCCGTGGGTTAACCCTTTTAGAGATGTATCTGGGATTGACAATGTTCTTTGGCACCTGGTGCAAACTATGTAGCTCTTTGGTACCCATTGACTATTGAAAAGATCCCCTTTCCATAGTCAAGCCGATAGAGGAGTTATCTAGTGTCTTAACAATCATCCAAAAATCTAGTCATCAAGCTTCTGATTCTCTTGCTCATTTTACATATGCCGTGGCTATTTTGCGGGAAATTCGTAGTTCACAATTACTTAATGTTTAGGTTCTTTTTCAATAGTTTCAAGTAGATGGCAGTGGTTTTAGTGTCAGGTTTTTTGTATCTTAAGTTAAACCTCCGGAACTGTATTACCATTATGTAGGAGAGTATATTCCTATTTGCATAACTGACTAAAGGGACTTGTTGGAGCTTAGTTCCTTGCCTAATTACTAATTTGCTTCTATTTAATAAGCTTCACTATAATTATGTTTTCTGCTTTATTTTTGCAACTTTGAGGGGTAATTGATTTATCTCTTGAAAATAGTAGTTTGTCCAGTACTAAATGCTCAAATGCGGATTTTCATGTATGGGATTTAATTCGTTATACCTGCATAGTCTTTATGCATACATGAATGTTTTCTGAATTTCCTTTTGGTAGCTCTATGTAGTTTCAATTTGCAAAATCTTAAAGAGTTTTTCCAATTTATGTTTGGTTATCTGTTTGTTATTTAGTTGCTAAAGTTCTTGCTAGTTGTATTTGCATCTCTATTTGGATTTCGTATACTCTGCATATGTTTATGCAATCAATTGTTGTCTTCTGTTCTTCTTTCTACAGTATACAGATGAGGAGGTTGAATGTAGTTTTGAGGAATTTTATGAGGATGTTCACACGGAATTTTTGAAGTTTGGAGAAATTATAAATTTCAAGGTAGTGAATTTCTTTCTTTCCGTTGTTGACGTATTGCTAATTATGTCCTCACATTAGGACAGCAGGAATATTTCTTGGAAGTGAGCAGTGTCCTTTTCTACTCTTTTAAAGCATGTTGCTCCCCTGTATGTTGCAAATAGTAAGAACTCATGGAAATAATAGAACACAGTTTAGCTACTCTGTGCTGAAAGAAGAATGATGTCAAAGGCTGAGTTGTTGAGGTGCCTTACAATATTCTAGCCTTTTCTCTTAGGTACGTTTGGTTCCCAATGAAGCAAGGGAAGTGTTAGAAAGTGAATTGCTTTGTGCTTTAGGTGTGTTTGTAAGCAGGAACAATGTGGGAATTGTAATGACTTTCCCACAGGAAAAAGTTTCCTCTAAAATAAATCCTAAATTTTCCTGATTTTTATTTTTTAAAACATCCCCCCCCCCCCCCCCCCCCCCCCCCCCCCNCCCCCCCCCCCAACCCCCACCAAAAAAAAAAACAGAAAAAACACAAACTAAAAAAAAAAACTATCTTGACATTCTAAAGGACCCTTAAGAATCATGTATCAGTAGATGTAAACCAAGGACATCTTTTTCTGTAGAGCTGTGTCACAACAATGAAAGGTCTTATTTGCAACATAATACTGTTAGTAAAGGCTTGCTTCTTTTTGTCCTTTAATTGCATAGCCAACTAATATGTTCCCACATATAGGTGTGTAGAAACAGTTCATCTCATTTGCGAGGAAACGTTTATGTACACTACAAAGATATAGATTCTGCAGTGCTTGCTTATCATTCTATAAATGGCCGTTACTTCGCTAGCAAACAGGTATTTTGAATTCCATTTAAATTAATGGTTTGCAGTTCAAATGAGATGTGCATTTTGCTATCTGTTATTCTAGTAACTTTCTTTCAAGAAAATCGATCGCATGGAAGCATATGAAAATTCCCCTTTTGGTTATAGCATATTGTTTCTTTTTACCCTGAAAGAGTCGATGTTGATAATACTAACATCCTAATGCATGCAAGTACACACTTCTAGGTCACAAAAAATAGCCTATATATGCACTTTGCATCCTTGCATTTGAACCACGTGGCTAGAATGTAATGATAATTGTTTATTCTTCTTGGAATGTCTGATTCTTAATAGATCACATGCGAGTTTGTTAGCGTAACCAAATGGAAGGTTGCCATATGTGGGGAATTCATGAAATCAAAGCTTAAGGTACAACTTGAATCTCACTACTCTCGCTTGAGTTCTGTGTTAATGACTTTGTTACTCTCTGTTTTTTGTCAGCAGTACTTGTAGGGAGTAAATTAGTTAACGAACATCTTTACTGTTTACCTGATTCTGACATTAAGATCTTCTGTACTTCCTATCTTTTAACATGAATTATATACACGTGTGTTGACAGTCATGCTCCCGTGGAACTGCATGCAACTTTATCCATTGTTTCCGCAATCCTGGTGGAGATTATGAATGGGCGGACTTGGATAAACCACCGCCAAGATACTGGCTTACGAAGATGGCTGCTTTGTTTGGGTATGCTGATGAGTCTGTCTATGATAGACGGCTTGAACGGAAAAACTCAGAACGGATGTTGAATTCCTACAAGATGCTGGCAGCTGATTTTGACAGGTCCGTTAGTTTTTGGTATCTTTCATGTGAACTTGATAACGTATTGAACCATATCTTGATACTTCCGTCTTTTATAAAAGAATATACTGATACACCCATCTCAAACATGATACTTCAGTTATGGCTCTCTGATCTTAAGAAATTGCAGTAGACACCTGTTGGATCTGTAGTGGTGGCAATCAGGTCAATCAGATGGTTGTGTTGAATTTGAGCTGGTTAAGAACCAGCTAAAGAAAATTAGCTCAAACTAACTCAACCTATATTTAATATGGGTCAAAAATTCGACCAGTAAAAAATATGGGTCAAAATTGGGTTGGATGATAAGTAATTTGTCTCAGACCTGCATCTTGTACATGAAATGAGAAAAGAAAAGTAAAAACTCTTTGGAACTTATCATTAACCAATCTACAAAAAAATGTCAAATAAAATTTTTAATTCCCCAGTATGAAAATATTTGTAAAAATATGATTAAACTATATTCCCCAGTATTCCAGTGAAAAAAATAATCAAACCAGAATACCCTTCAGGGTGGCCCAGTGGTTTGGCTTGGGACTTCCATGTTGGAGGTCTCAAGTTCGAAACCCTTGCCAGCGAAAGCAAGGGGTTTGCCTTCTGGGTCAAACTTGTCGCGTCAGGCTTGTCTAGTGCGGGTTACCTCTCCTGTGTGGTTTGCAAGCTATTGCATAGGAGCGGTTTTTTACCCAGTGTGCACCCAAAGGGTAGCGGCTACGGGTTTCCCTTATCATTAAAAAAATAATAATCAAACCAGAATGCAACCAATCATGGACATGCAAATGACAACCAATTGACATGATTAAAAAGAAAGTAAAGGAAAACTAACAGTCTGTTAAGTGGTGAAGGGCTTTAAAACGATGAATAATAAAAATGCTTGGTTCGGACATGATTTTTACTATTCATATTGAATGTTATTTCTGTACCCTTTCTCTTGTCTTCTGCGCATTCTCAGATGGGCAGGTTCTCTCCTTTTTTTGGTGATGAAACTATCCTTTTTTCTTCTGTAATATAGGCAGAGAGTGCAGAAAGCATGGTTTAACATTTGATTTCAATACCCTTGTAAAAAAAATTATGCTATAATAATATGACTTTCTTGCACCCAAAAAAGGCATAGGATTTTTATTAGCATAAATTTTTATTATTTATTATATGTTCAAATAAAACATCTGCTAAGTTCTTGGGAAATGACAGGCATCGCTATGATTCAAGGGAGAGAAGGTCTCACTCAAGGGAGAGCAGAAGTTCAAGGATTCACTATGATGATTATGATTTTCATAAAAGGACACATCAAGAGAGAGGCGACCGTACTGATAAAAAACGGTGCAAAACTCTTGATAAGAAACAATTCGAAGAGGGGACAGGACAACATGAAGAGGAAACACATCATCATGGTGAAAATAGATACCACAGTAGTGACTCTGATTGGGATTTATCTGACAGAGAGAAAGAGGGAGTGAGACGCCACCATAGCACAGGGAGAAGATCAAGAAACCACCATAATGAAAAAATGGGGCGTCAACATCGTAATAGTGACATCAAAAAACGAGTTTGCGGTTCCGACTCTGGTGATGATTTGCCGGAAAAGAAGAGATGTAGAGATGCAGGATCTGGTAACAGAGAGAGGGGCTCAAGACATAGGAAGGAAGATCGTAATACAGATTCTAGCGGTGAGTGGTTGGATGAGACACGAGACAGAAGTTTGCATCACAAGAAAAGAAGAAGCAGGTCTAGGCATCATAACGGTGTTCCATCATCACCTGATCGCTGGGATAAGAGAAGCAAAAGCCATGATAGTAATACCACTGGTGACTGGACTGCTGCTATCGCAGATAAAAGAAAGCCAAGTTCTGACAAGAGTGTCGATTCAGATACGGATTACCCTTATCACCATAGTGAAGACATTGGGGAAAGAGGCCGCTGGGAACCTGATGAAGGTGCTACTGGAACACACTCTAAAAGTAGTAAGAAGTCTGTAATTAATGATTCTGAAGATCACAATGTGGAATCTGAGTTGAATGATGATGGGGACTGACTATAATGGTACGTAGTACAACAAGGGAAGTAGCCGATCAATCAATCAAAAAAGGAGGGGGAACAGTGATAGGATGGACTCTGCAAAGATCTAAAGAGAATGATAGGGCACGCAATGGAAAAGACAGGAGTTACACTGGACACTTGAGTTAAGCTCGTGAGGCAGCCATTGCATTACTATTTTCATGAGGTTCATACCATATATAATCTCAGTTGTACTGCTGGAAAGAACTCGAGGATGACGTTACATGCATCAGCCATTGCTAAGTTTCAGTTCTTAGATTGTAAATAGTCGACACTTGTTTGTCTGAATGAAGATCAGGTTATTTTCTGATGCATTCCTAACTGCAGTTGGGAAAATTGCCATTTATTCCAATGGATGCAGAAGAACACATTGGTCATCTCCCTTAAGGTGCTAATCTACTTGTGACTATACAAGAACAAGAGATTATTCCTTGCTTGAATGATCAGTGTGTTAGTTCACTTCAGTTAACAATATTCAGTGCAACGAGCCTTCGGCACCTATGCTTGCGGGTTATAGCATATTGCTTGATAAATTAGTAGAGATGTGTACAAATTGTGTCAAACACTATTGTCTTAAAAAGAAATATCAAAACCTCAAAACTTTTTTGAAACCCATAAATTTTTGTCTTCAATAGAATATTCTATCACAACGGAGCTATTAATTTGACGAATGTTATGTGGACAATTTGAAGGAAAATAAATGGTCAAAATTAGGTGGTTACATTAACGTCTTTCACTAAATCACTCTTAACTTAAACTTTCACATCATGAACTAAGTTTTCAACTAGCATTATTTTACTGGTCAAATAAAAATTTAAGATACGATTCAAATATTATCGATTGTGTAGGACTAATTTTTATTGTTGTGAGAGCAATCAATAAAGTTCAAATTATAACATATCTATATAATAATATGCGGACGAGTATGTGTTTCGATTTTAATTCCTTTCGTTTATTAATAATATAGCTAGATCAATAAATTATTGTCAAGGCTCAAAATGGATTTTAGTGTCAGTAAAATTTAGAAAGAAAAAGAAATGAGTATGTGTTTCAATTTTAATTCCTTTTTGTTTATTAATAACTAGGTAAATTACCCGTGCTTCGCACGAGATTGAACTATTTTACTAAGCTTACATATGGTCATTCGGTAATATTCGTATTTTCGATACATACACTACATTGTCAAGAACATTTTATCTTAAGGTAAAGCATTTTTCAGAAATCTTAAAGTGCAATATTTTTTTTAATTTTCATTTTTGTTATACAAAAATTATGAGTCAGAGAGAAATTTTAAGTATAAGAAAGAAGTCTAAGAAAATCTCCATGGAAATAGTTGGTCAGAAGTAATGAAATTTTCTAAATTCCAAGAAGTTATAAAGAACAACATCAGACATTAAAGAAGAGACCAAAAAGCCTCGAACAACAACACTCCCAAGTAAAGTGGAACATCACGTACATACAAGAACATAATTAACTAAATTCAAATGGAGGACCTTCGACTCCTTTCTTATGAACCTCCATCAATCTCTTTTTTATTATAGTATGTTGTATTATGTATATGTTAAAAATGACCATAAAATTGTGAGTATCATAAATGTTTTTCCTCATTGTCTCAGAATAGTCATTAATATTGCCAGGATTGAGAAGTGAAGAAATAGGGGAAAGACTTTTACTTGGAGAGTCTTGGAAGGAACTAATAATAAACCAAGTTTTTTTAATGAGCTTTTTTTCTAGCCTTTATATCTGTGTTTTTCTTCATTATCTGCTGGAAAAAATTTAGTAATTTTCTTCAATAGAGACGATAATATGTATACCTCAATCCATACAAAATGTTTGTACCTAAGAAAAAACAATCAAAATACTAACTGTGGTAAGCAAGAGAGCAATCTGTTTGGTTCTTTTAACAAACATCATCATTGGTTCCAATTAGTAATCACATATTTATTGTTGTATGCTATCAAATATAACACAATCCACAAGCAATTTTCCCAAAAAGTATATGAAAAAACCTGTAAAAAGGGACAAAAGAGAAGATAAATTTTCAATTATCCTCACTGGAATTTTTAACAGAGTTCAAAAAAAAAGTTACAAAAATAGCAAAAAGAAATTGCAAGGGATACATGAATCACTATGACTTACGGCAAAAGATTAAGCTTCATAAAATAGGAGGAAGAAAGCTTTGAGAAATGGAACACACTTCATAAGAAGCTTAATAAATATATATGTATTTGACTGTCTTATTGCAAAAAAACCTACAAATAATAGTGGCAAAAATAAAAAATTTGGTTACTAAAGAACCAAATGTAATGAACTCAACCATTTCAAAAGCGTTATGAGTTATGGGCGGAGAGGTGCAAGAGTAGTAATGTCGCATTGCAATTAAAATCAATTTTCATTGTTTATATGAAGAAACTTGTAGAAAGGGACAAAATAGAAGATCAGTTTTCAATCATTCTTGCTGAAATTTTTTAACAGAGGTAAAAGAAAGTCACCAAGATAGAAAAAACGAATTGTCATTGTTATATGAATCACTATGACTTATAGGAAAGATTAAACTCCATGAAATTGGAGGAAGAAAGCTTTGAAGAATGAAACAAACTTCATAAGAATCTTAATTAATGAATTTGAATTTGACTATTCTATAGCGAAAAAAAACCCTACAAATAATAGTGACAGAAAATTCCTCTATTTATAGACAACAAATGGTAGTGTGAACAAATTCTTATTGTGCCTTGTCGAAAGGGTCACAACTCATTGGAAAAGTTACAACTCTTCGGAAAGGTCACAACGTTTCATAAAAGTCATATTTTTTCACAAAAATTGCAACTCTTCATAAAAGTCACTACTTTTCATACAAGTTACAACTTTTTAGAAAAGTCACAACTTTTCATTAAAGAGGAATGCTAGTTTTGTAATAAATAAATTAAAAGGGAATTTTTGTTTGTGGTGGTGCCACGTAGGCGGGCCTAGTGTTGTGTTTTTTATATATATATGATATGATTGTTAACATCAATTAACTATTGTCTAAGACTGAAAATGGATATTAGTGTCTGTAAAATTTAGAAAGAAAAAGAAATTAAGAGAACTAGAGAATAAAATGATAAGCTATAATTTGATTTGAAGATAATTCTACAGTAATATTTTTTTTAATTATGCTCCATATTTATGACTTCCTAAATATTTTAACACAATTTGTTTTTTAATTAAAGTGTAATAAAAGTATCATCTGAAAATCATAACACCACCTAAAAACCCTGAGGTTTATACTAGCCAAACCTGCGCTACTTTAGTCTCTTTTCCTTTCTCCGCCGCTTAAAAACGAACGGAAGAAAATCGCCGCCACCAGCGCCGGCAAATACAATCGCCGGCCGCCGGTTCTGATATTCGTTCTCGGTCGACCACTTTATTCCAGTAAAACCATATTCCCTCACTTTTTTTCTCTTTCTAATTTCTTGTTTTCTGTCTGTTGTGAAATAGTTTAGGTTTTTCATTGAAGTTGATAAATGTAACTGAATATAGTTTAATTTATTGATTGAATTGTTTTAGGTTTGTGGAGTGATAGTGAAAGATGGGTTCTTTTAAGAGGAAGTCGCAAGAATTCTCCAATGAGGGTGATATTCCTCCAAGTAAACAGCTGAAACAAAATGATTTACTTGGTGTGGATGAGCCAGTGACATGTCTGCATGATGTGTCATATCCAGAAGGGTATGTTCCCTCTGCTTCAACTTCTGGTTTGCCTCAACAAGATTCAAAACCTGCTAAAGAGTTCCCTTTTCCACTCGATCCTTTTCAATCTGAAGCAATCAAATGTATTAATAATGGCGAATCCGTCATGGTAAGTTTTTCTATTCCCAATCAATCTATCAAAGCATCTTCTTGATTTTCTTAATATTAAACTGTTATTGGGGTCCCTGTATCATTCCAGTAATAAATCATTTGTCTTTTATGGAAAATTGCAGTTTTGTCAGTTTCTCTAAATTCCACAGTTATCTTAAGTAGACCTTAGTTAGATAAATTGTATAATTAACAGTGGTGTGACTGAATTGGAAGTTGTGCCTGTAGGTATCAGCACACACGTCAGCGGGAAAGACAGTTGTGGCATTATATGCAATTGCCTTGTCGTTGAAGAATAACCAGCGAGTAGTATATACTTCACCAATTAAGGCTCTTAGTAATCAGAAGTATAGAGAATTCAAAGAGGAGTTTTCAGATGTGGGTTTGATGACTGGAGATGTCACAATTGATCCAAATGCTTCTTGCCTGGTATGCCCAGTTTGTGCGCGATGCTTTTGCCCTTAGCTTTTTCTTATCTGTCCTGGGTTTCAGTAGGCTAAGGTGTGTTTTGGTTTCAGGTAATGACTACAGAAATCTGGCGTAGTATGCAATACAAAGGATCAGAGGTTACAAGGGAGGTGGCTTGGGTTATTTTTGATGAGGTACACTACATGCGTGATAGAGAAAGAGGTGTGGTTTGGGAGGAAAGCATTGTTATGGCCCCAAAAAATTCCAACTTCGTCTTCCTCTCAGCCACGGTGCCCAATGCTAAAGAGTTTGCGGATTGGGTTGCAAAGGTACTTGTCTATACTCATCGATATTGATCAGTATGCTTGATGCTAGAAACCATCTGATATGTTCATGGATATGACTTCTACTTTATTATTAATGACCTTCATTGAAAGTTTTCTGGAATTCTTGAGATACATTTGAAAAGGTATTTATTGATTGCCTTTTAAGAACTTGTTATCATAATGCTGCTGCTTAAGTCTTGAAAGTAATATATATATTAAAAAAAACTTTGCTGCCTTTATAAACTACTTCACTCTTCACGAAGTAGATAGGTTTTACATGTCTTTAGATGTTGGGGATGATGGCATACACTAGTCTAGGATGATGCTTTGAGAGAGAATCCAAGCAAAGAGTTTTGGACTAAAGATTGACATAGGGGTACAAAGCAATTTTTTAGATCCAGCTGGATCACTGTTTTCCCTAATCCTTCACGCCTCTTTCCTTACCTTTTCAGGAATCCCATGTCTCATGAATTTCTTTTCTCTTTTGTGTGCATGCAAATAAATAGCTGTATCTACCAATTACTCTGGTTAGTCCAAACTAAGGCATCAAGTTATCCATAGTGTCAAACGATGAGAAGAGCTTTTATTACCAGAATATTTCACCACTTAGAAAGAACAATCTTGAGTAATCCTATTTGGCTGAGATTCTAATTTATGAAAGTTATAACTATTTGAATCTTATGGTGGGATAATAATTTGGTTTGTCATGGTGCAGGTCCATCAGCAACCATGTCACATTGTTTATACAGACTATAGACCCACACCACTTCAGCATTATATATTTCCTTCTGGTGGTGATGGGTTATACTTGGTGGTTGATGATAAAGGGAAGTTTCGTGAGGATAGTTTTCAGAAAGCTTTGAATGCTCTTGTTCCAGCCAATGAAGGGGATAAAAAAAGAGAAAGTAGCAAGTGGCAGAAGGGTCTGGTTGTTGGCAAATCTGGTGAGGATAGTGACATATTCAAGATGGTTAAAATGATTATCCAGCGGCAATATGATCCTGTAATATGCTTCAGCTTCAGCAAAAGAGAGTGTGAATTTCTAGCAATGCAGGTATGATTTCTGTGTATTTTACTGAAGTGGATAATTCTTAGATGGTTGTATTGCTCTACTGTGATGTTGGCAAACCAGCGTTCCAATTTCCTGATTTCTTCTCTATTATACCCCCTTTTCACCTGGTTCAGAGAGAAGAGACCATGCCATCAACCTTTGACATGACATTCCATACTGTAGAAGTTTATTTTTTTTTCCATCCACTTTTAAACCAACTCTTCGTGTGAGAGTATACGGATTTTTTATCTGTTGGCACATGAGAACATTTAGATCTGTCTAAAAACACTGGGTCTTGGTTAATAGGCTAACTGTTCTGCCTTTTGAAATTGGAATAGATGGCTAAAATGGATTTAAACAATGATGATGAGAAGGTGAATATTGAAACTATTTTCTGGAGTGCCATGGACATGTTGTCGGATGATGATAAAAAGCTGCCTCAGGTGAGCGTCTTATATTTATTTTTTATTAGACGTATAGCTGAGATTTATTATGTGGTTACAGTGAAGCACTGAATACTCTTCCTACTAAGTACAGTTTCTACTTTCTACCATTTTTCTCTTTCACCATATGTCCCTGGGATCAGGGGTTGCAGTTTGTTTTGCTATTGGAAAAGATTATTGTTTCACATCTTAGATCTTTGGGAAGAGTACTTGCTGATAACTGATGTCTATATTTGTAATTGCAGGTTTCAAATATGCTACCCCTATTGAAACGTGGAATTGGTGTGCATCATTCTGGTTTGCTTCCTATATTGAAAGAAGTGATTGAAATCCTGTTCCAAGAAGGATTCATCAAGGTTGGAGAAAATATTTCTTTAATTGCTTCAAAGAATTATTCCTATGAGGAGAAGGATTTTTTGTGACAACATGACTTCATTCACTCTAAGAAGAAGTTGATTAACTTTATGTTTGCTTTTAAAGATCTATTTGTCTTGTGTCCTGAAATTTTGCTGTAGTTGTGGAGTAGACGAGAATGCTCGAAATATGTGAACTTATTAATCCTCTAATAGAGTACTACTAGCTCAACTAAGTAATGATGCTTTGGTTGTTAAGGTGACCTTCGGTTTTGGTGAGAAAGTTCTTGTTCGTACCACAAAGGTTGTAGTGGAGTGGTAAGTACTCCACCATCCTTAACTAGAGGTCTCGAGTTCTATCCCCGAGTATGGAGTCGTCTTTGATAGGGAGCACTGTACCCCCCGAAAGTGGGACTTCCCTGCGCAAATTTGGATTATCGGGTCCCAAAAATCAAGTACCGGATACCGGGTGGGACCATAAGTGGGGACAAATACTCTTGTTTAAGTGTCCAAGGCCAGCTTAGGCTCTACATGTGAAATATGGTTTCTGCCATCATTCTATGACGGTGCCAGAGGAACGCTTATAAAAGAATAGGTGCCAGAAGAATGTATATATTATTTATTTTTATTTTTTTTCTTCAGATTTGTTTACCTCATCTTTAAGTACTTCTTCTGAAGTTATAGGATACACAAATTCTTACACATGCAAACTTTGCAGCTATCTATGCATAAAAATTTAGGTATGTACTTTATTCCTCTGTAAGAGACTCTTCTAAGCTCAATTCTAATCATGTTGCGTTATATGATTTTCTTGTAGTGTTTGTTTGCCACAGAGACTTTCAGTATAGGGTTGAACATGCCTGCAAAAACTGTTGTCTTCACAAATGTTCGTAAATTTGATGGAGACAAGTTTAGGTGGTTATCCAGTGGTGAGTATATTCAGATGAGTGGTCGTGCTGGCCGTCGGGGCATTGATGATCGTGGGATCTGCATCCTTATGGTTGATGAGAAACTAGAACCTTCTACAGCTAAATTCATGCTAAAAGGAAGTGCTGATGCATTAAACAGGTGCCAATTTTGAATTCTCATTTAAGTCTAGACTCTCTTGAGTAAATTATCTTTCTTCAGAGGAGGATCAGAAATATGTTCTCTTTTTTCCCATATTAAGATGTTTCAACGAACAGGAAAAAAGACAAATAGTGCATTGATGACAACTGTACTTCTATTTGGCACTGCTGAAAAATGAATAATTGGTTAAATAAATGAGTATGGCGGTGTAGAGGGTCAAGCTCATTAGCCTCCGAATTTTAAAGTGCGCACCACTAGCCCCCGAGATTTCTTGGTGACAAAAATAAAAATAAAAATGAAGCCCCCAAACCCAACCAAAAAAAACTTGTTTTATCATCGTATAGAACTTTCAACTTTGTATTTGACTTCTATTTTGTGTATATCAGTGCCTTCCATTTAAGCTATAACATGCTTTTAAATCAAATACGGTCTGAAGATGGTCATCCTGAAAATCTGCTGCGTAACTCATTTTATCAATTTCAAGCAGATCGTGCACTTCCTGATCTTGAGGTTTGTCAATTGACTCAACTCCCGGCTCTCTCTCTCTCTGAAATTCTTCTGAGATTTTCTTCTTTTTTTTCCTTATTCTTGCCAGAAACAAGCAAAGATTCTTGAAGAGGAGAGAAACTCAATTGTGATTGAAGAAGAAGACAGCCTTGAGAGATATTATAATCTGCTAGAACAATATAAGAGCTTGAAGAGGGATGTACGTGGCATTGTTTTTTCTCCAAAATATTGCTTACCTTTCCTGCAGCCTGGTAGGCTTGTATGCATTGAGTGTACAAAGGTTGATGTTGATGTTCCAACCTTCTCCATCAATGAAGAGGTCACATGGGGAGTAATAGTTAATTTTGAAAGGGTGAAAGGGATTTCTGAAGGTGAGGATTTGAATCGGCATCAGTTGAGCTCTTTTGTTAGTTAGATTCCTTAACCTTTAGTTCAATGTTCATGTTCAGATGATGCAAACAAAAAACCGGAGGACGCGAACTATACAGTAGATGTACTCACGAGATGTATAGTGCAGAAGGATGAGATGGGTAGAAAGACAATTAAAGTCGTTCGGTTGAAAGATGCTGGGGAACCAGCTGTTGTCTCTCTTCCTTTGTCCCAGGTAAGCTCCTTAGGCTTATTTGGCAACTAGAAAATCTGATAATGAGTATTAGATTTAGTAATTTAAGATGATGAATGGCGACAAGAGTCTTGAAACTGTACCATGCCTTCGTGTGTGTTCTACTGGGATGAAACTATGAAAAACTGAGGTTAAATCCTTGTAGAAAGGAGTAAGCCCAAGAACCACCATTAGGACCCTAACAACAAGAAACAAGGTCGGGATTTGGTGGAGCACCTTCAGTTCTTGCACCTTTGGTTGAACTGTGAAAGGAAAGGATCCTTGGTGGAAATGTTACTTTCAATTGCATGCCCTTTGCTTTCTTTCTGCATGTGAATGCTTTGATTTTCATAGATTTTGAAGATCCTTTCTCATCTGTTCATATGTTGCATGTATCTTCTATCTGGTAGGTCATGAAAGAAAATATAGAAATGGTTGATGACATACATTTAGGTCTTTTACACTGACAATCATGCAACTTAAATGTATGCTTGTTGTTCTGCTTGTGTGGCTTAGCTAATGTGTTTCCTGCTATAAACAATTAATTGACAGATTGATAGTTTGAGCAGTGTCCGTCTTGTGATACCAAAGGATCTTTTGCCTTCAGAAGTTCGAGAAAATACACTAAAGAAGGTTTCTGAAGTTCTCAATAGATTTTTAAAAGAGGGCATGCCTCTTTTACACCCACAAGATGACATGAAGGTCAGATGCAGTCTATGTCTCTCTCTCTCTCTCTCTCTCTCTCTCATTTGCTAATATATTAGCTTGGTGTTCATTCTATGCATGTTCTGCAGGTTCAAAGTAGCTCGTACAGGAAGGCTTCGAGTAGGATAGAGGCACTGGAGAGTCTGTTTGAAGAGTATGAGATAGCGAAGTCTCCCCTTATAAAAGAGAAGCTTAAGGTTTTGCATAAGAAGAAAGAACTTACTAGCAAAATCAAATCAATCAAGAGAACATTGCGTACTTCAACTGTCTTAGCTTTCAAAGATGAACTTAAAGCAAGGAAAAGAGCTCTTAGAAGACTTGGGTAAATTTACTTGTCTATCTTACCGACCTCGTATTGTTTTTGCTGATTGGCTCTGTTTCTTCTTTGAAGCTGTGCTGTGTTGGCTATTACATCTGTCAAAATTAGAGGAGTATACATGCTGTTAATATTGTTATTGCTCTTGTATCATACTGCTATCTTTCCATTGTTGAACTGCTTTATCTTCTTCTTTTTTTTCTCTTCTACTTCAGAATTACATTTCCATTTTGTTGTGCCCTTTCTAAGGTGTAGTAACATTCAAAATGTTTCTAGTGTTATAATAAGCCCCTCACCTCCTGAATAATTACTGTAATTCTGATCCTTCCTTTGATATGTCGTTCTTTGGTGGGTGTATTTGGCTTTGACAATGTCGAAAATGGGCCACAAATAAGTAGCCTTCTTTGAAGAGAAAAACCATGGGGAGAAATGATGTTATCCTATTTCTCTGTTGTAAGGAAAATGTTGTTTAACTTGGGATAATAATCAACGCAAGAGCCTCAAAAGAGTTATTGAACCATATTTGTTTCTGCAACGCACTTTGGTCCCTCTGTTTGGTATCATACTTGCTTCTTCATCATGTTCTCTGTTCTCTCGGTTTCTTGCTCTGGAATTCTTCTGTTCTTTATGACTTTGCTATTTTTGTGGATTGCATGGAAGTGCTTATAAGGTTGGGGTTTATGCAGATACATCAGGGATGACGTTGTGTTGCAGAAAGGGAAGGTAGCCAGCGAAATCAGCAGTGCAGATGAGTTGACCTTGACTGAATTGATGTTGAATGGGACCTTCAGAAATATTAAAGTGGAGGATATGGTCTCTCTTCTCTCTTGTTTTGTTTGGCAAGAAAAGCTTCAGGATGCTCAAAAGCCCCGGGAAGAGCTTGGGTTGCTCTTTGCACAATTACAGGATACAGCTCGGCAAGTGGCAAAAGTTCAGCTCGAGAGCAAGGTATGTGTCATCTGAATGATTGTGCTGATAAAGCTTTGATAATTACGATATAGAATACCATAGCTGAATGAACATGTTTTACTGTGGTATTATCTTTCAGTTTTTCGGGTTCAATTGAGCACATATGTATATCCACACTGCTTTGAGTTTGTAACATCTGAATTGAGAAACTAATCAACGAAGACCCTCTATATTCCACAACCAAAAGAGCAATTATTGTTGTTATGTCAAGTACAGATTTCTTGTATACCATTGTCTTACTCTGTTGTGCTTTCAATAGGTTCAAATAGATGTTGAGAACTTCGTGAGTTCTTTCCGACCTGATATCATGGAGGCCGTCTATGCCTGGGCTAAAGGATCTAAGTTTTATGAGATTATGGAAATGACTCCGGTGTTTGAAGGCAGTTTAATCAGGGCTATCAGGAGATTGGAGGAAGTTCTTCAGCAGCTAATACAAGCTGCAAAATCCATTGGGGATATCGTGCTTGAGGCAAAATTTGAAGAGGCTGTTACCAAGATCAAGAGGGATATTGTCTTTGCTGCATCTCTATATTTGTAGATACAAAATTGAAGCATTTCTGCAAATGCTCCAGTTACAAAGGTTAGGTTAGATGGGTGTGGTGCCACTAAATTATGCCCTTAAATTGTTGTATGGTAGCTCATTATTTATATTTTATCTAAAATCGAAACCAAATTAACTATGTCAGTTTACATCTTTTTTTTGTTTCAATTTTGTTGTTTTTTCGGGGAATTTCCCCACATGAAAATTCAAATTTATTCTCTGCCATCTACTGGCATACATTATTTGAGAAATATGGCTATGATACATGACAATATTCACCTTCATAAATAAGAAAACAACCTTACCATCCATATATTTATACAACTGTTTTATTACTTGCTATTAAATATATTAAAAGTATGTTGCCAACAATACTGAGAGAGTTTCCAGATAGAGGCAAATGCAATGACAAACCAAATCTTAGCTTTGCTGAGTCCATTATACAGCTTACTTCAGTTCTCGAATATGGAAGCAAGGAAAGAAGCAACGGAACAAATGAGCTCCAAAATTGATCACACATCCAAAAGCTCCACCAGCTCTCTCTGTTCTTACAGGTATGCCATACACTTGATTCTGAACCATATACTGTTGAGGCAAACTATGATCTGACAGTGTTGGTTTTGGTTGATTGATTTCACCAACATTATCGATGTGCTGAGAAATAGTACTACCATTAGGTTGATTTGAATTGTCTGATGTTGAACCTGAAACTTGCTCTGTTGTGTAAATTGAGTCATCATATGGCTGCACGTACTCGAACCAAGGTGGCAAGGGCGGTGCAGACGGCTGAACTGGGTAATTATAAGGGCAGTGGTAATAGCATGGGAGGATTGGTGGTGGCGGTGATGGTGGTCGCTCAAGGAGAGGAACTCTCTTTTTCTTCTTCTTTTTTGACCAGAACTTGAGCTTCTTCATGGCTTTTGTCAATTTCATAGGCTTAGACTTAAGAGGGTGTGTGCCAAAGATGATTTTGGTATAATGTGTTATAACCAAAGTGGCTAAAAAGGGGACTTGTATCCGTTTAAAAAGAGAATGAAATGATACATAAAGAGCTTTTTTTCAAATTTCATGACCGTTACCCTTTTTGCCAAGCTAGTAGCTCCACCAACTTTTTGCAAATACTAGTAAATGTTAGGGCTAATCTTGGATTATTTTGCTCACTTTTTCGCCTTGTGATTTAGAGTGAATATGCATTTTTAATTTTAAAAATGTCACGTGACTTTAAAAATTATCTCACTAAATTTTTTACTCCTCCAAACCCGACCCAACTATAAAAACTCAATTCCTCATTTATGCAGTCATAGTTGTGATGACTGAATAGGAAAGTGATTGAGATTTTTTATTTGGGTCGGGTGTGGAGGGGTAAGAAAAAAAAAATAGGGTGAGATAATTTTTCACACAATTTTATTAAAAAATCAACTTCAGGATTTTCATTTTTTTAAAAAAAAATCGGTTAATATAGGTCTGTTACCAAAAAGATGCATTTTTGTTAGATACAACCGATGTATATATGCATCATTTGTTACCCGATGAGTATATATATATATATCATTTTCTCCTATTGAAGGATATAGCAATCGCATAGTTAAAAGGGTATATTTATCCTTTTTCCCTTTAAATTGGAATTCAACAGCTTATACCAAAGATTAGATACTGGCCAACGGTGTATTTGACAAAGTGCCTGATTAATCTACATTCTACAATAAACAATTTTTTCCTTACAAAAATGGAAAAAAATATATTGATAGATCATACAAGGGAGATAATAATATAACACCAAAATTAATTCAATATTCAACAATTAATACAAAAAGGTAATAATATAATGATGATTATCACAAAAATTGAAATGAAATCAGAGAAGCAACAGCCAACAATACTGTCATGCTTATAGTGATCCCCATTGAGTTTCCAGCAGAATTTGATGCACCTGAAACCAACCAACACAAATTCCAAATCAAATATAAGAATTTTAATAACAGAGTATCGTGAAATTATTTTATCGTATATTTACAATTGAAACATGCTATAATTCGAGTGACGTACCTTTAAGACACCCCATATAATTAACAGGCTGTCCACATTTAGCAGGCAACATTTGTGCCTCATTAACATCAATCCCAGCTTGTTCTGCTGCTTTACTCCCTTTAATACTTACCATTTGACATAAACATTCAGGCATTTTTCTAATTACTTCTTTTAATGGATTGCAACAACTTTGTGGTGGATCCCCTTTTGCTCCATTTAAATAATTCATACATGGGAGTAACTTGCTCATACATGATGAATCCCTATTTTGACTCATTCCTTCTTCCACCATTACTCCAAAAAACAATACTATCATCATAAAATATTTCATCTCCATTAATTTTTCGATACGATTTTTGATCTTTTGTTCTTTGATTTTCTTGGTTATATGTTGTGTTTATATACTTCTTTTGGGTGTTATATGTTTTATTTTTGACTTTGGATGTATATGCATGGTTGGAGTTGTTGATCTAACAGTGTCTCTATGAGTTTTGACTTTTAAAAATATAGTTAAGATAAGTTGAGCTACTTTTAGTTGTACATATTTTGTTTATTCATTTTTTCTATTCTTAGGTTACCACCAAAAATCGGTAATTTAGATCTAGAACCTGTTTTAGATTGATTTATTTTACGTCAAAATAGTTTTTAAGTACTTCTTTAATGTTTGGATAAATTTAAAAAATGATTATAAGCATTTATTTTTAAACTAAATGATAAAAATAAGTCAAATCAAACAGACTCTTAATTTGATGCACACATAGATAAATATTGACATCTACATACAATTCTAAAGAGTAATTCACAATAGCTTAAGATCTGATTAAAGAATAAAATTTAACAAAAACATTATAATTTTAAAAGAAGTGTTTGGAAAAAGTTTCTCTTTTTGTTTTTGGGAAAAACTATAATCT
Source organism: Solanum stenotomum (assembly GCF_019186545.1). Classification (NCBI taxonomy): domain Eukaryota; kingdom Viridiplantae; phylum Streptophyta; class Magnoliopsida; order Solanales; family Solanaceae; genus Solanum; species Solanum stenotomum. The sequence continues at coordinate 8,511,345 of NC_064282.1, forward strand.
CTTCCCTCAAATAATGCATGTGATCATTATTACGCGGCGTATTAAGACTAAGTGAAAACACGATTGATCCTCTTAGTATTGAATTAGGGGAAAATGATAATTATATAACACTCTAAGAACTAAAAATAAAATGATTTTCAACAATCATAAAAAAGAAAGATTAATATAATGTTTTCTAGCAATTTTAGGAGTAAAAAATGGGTATTTGGGCCGAACAAAAGTGGGTGCCGGCCCATAAGCTATAGATGATAGACTAGATCCATTGGGCCTCAAGAAGGAGCCCAAAACGAATCAGCCAATCACAAGCTTTAATTTGCTTGACTAATGAATTTACCTGAATGCCCCAAGCAGTCACTTTCATCATTTTGGGACCAAAATTTTCAATTATTTAATGTCGTAATTATTTGTCGTTTTGTCTCTTAATTTTCTTACTTTTGTTTGATTAGTTTCTCTTTCTGTTGTTTTTGTCCCTTTTATATATTTCTATGTGTTGCACGTGGGATGAGTTGTGTGTTGTGTTCTCTTCATTTTAGTTTGTCTATATTTTTTTTTTGTCCCTTTTGTTTTTATTTATTTTGTTTTTTTATTTGTTAGGCTATTATTTTGATGGACGTCTATTTATGTCAATTTCTCGATAAATAGTTATGGATCAAGGTTACTAAACAAAGGCCCATTCTTTGTGGACTGAGGTTACATTGTATGGCCCAAATCCAATCATGGGTTCAACTGTTCAAGTAAGGAGCCTAAGATGTATTTTTTGAGAGGGCATATTTAGAGCGTTGTTTATGGATTCATGTGAATTTGATAGTTTTTGTATTAATTATGTATATATTTATTAGAAAATCTATTAAATACTTGTCTCTTAATCCAGATACTAGCGTATATTAACTTGAAATTGTAATAAAAACTTATAAACTCCAAATTATGAATTCACCTCTAATTCTAAAGGATAAGGTATAGAGCGTAAATTGTTTATCTGTGAAAATATTTTTTTAATCATATTAAAAAGGTTGTTAAGCTATAATTCATTGTTCTAAGAATATAACCATTCAAGAATATGGATAGTAAAGTTGTTTGACTATTTGAACGCTCGAACATTTCACTTTAACGTGATAGTTTGATTTCTCATCTTATAAGGTTCTCTCCCACAAATATAAAATAAAATAATCATATGGTCAAAGAAATTTATGTTTACTAAGACCTCAAAACTTTGTACCGACTACATGTTTATAAATAATACCGATCGAATTATGACAATAAATCAACGTAACTTATAAAGATTAAATTATATGTGCCACTTCATCACACCATATGTCATCTCCTTTTTTTCCTCCTTTCTCCCCAAAATATGTTTTAACAAAATAATGTATTGACGCGGAAATCATAAAAAACTTTGACTTTATCCGAAGAATCTTAATGGCATAATTTCTTTTGAATAGTATTTTGTCAAAATTGCTACTTTCTCCATTTACTTTTTTTTCATATATAATTTTTTTTTTAAGAAGGAAAAAAGATTTTTCTTCTTTTTATATATATGTGTGTGAGAGAGAGATCTTATTATGTTATAATATTTTGAAACGTGCAATTTTAAATATGTCATGTAAGGTGATATTTTTCTTTCAATAATCATTTATTTTGTGTGAATATAAATCATTGATTGGTTTATTAGTGAAGTGCACAAACCGGGGCCGACATCTAGTCTTAACTTGTTTACTTATTTTTTGAAATTGCAGGGTTGGTGAGATGTGACTTGTAATACTCTTTATTCGATGAATATTTCCATAACCTCCTTCTTCTTTACTTTTTTTATTCTTTCTCAAATACATCATTTTCATCACTCTGTTGTTTTTATCAACCATGTGGTAAACGATATCTTATTACGAATTAGTCAATGTTCAGTTACAACAACCATATATTAAAACTAAAATAGTGTGACATCGTTTGACTTGATACAAATTTAAGAAGACTTTTGAAATGTGTGGTATTAATATAAATCTTACACATTAATATGACTATAATTAGGAGTTTAAAAAAATAAAAGTTGAATTAAATGTAAGACGACTAAAAAAGAAAGTGTCACATAAATTGAAATCAAATCACCATTATTTCAACACGATCGTAGAGTAGGGGACCACCATAGAGAATTGAGGGTTTTTAGGAAAGAAGAATTAAAGACTAAATACACGAATTGCAATTTTAAAGAAAAATCAATTTCAGCTAAGATTGACTGGATTGTGGTAACATAACAAACAATACAGAAGTTGAAGATAAAAATGGGAGGTAAACAGTAAGAACCAAAATCTATAACTGTGTGTGTGTTTCACTTTATGTGTCTTAGTTATTATTAGAAGAATATTTGACTATGATCCTTTCAAATGAGTACCTTTTACTAAATATCTAGAAACGCGTTTTGTGAAGTAGAAGAGACAGGAAAAAGAAATGTGAGGATATTGATTAATCACGAAACACACATTTGCATAAATAATACTCCTAAATCATGAAAAAGATACCTAAATAAATACAAATAATAATGTAATTGCAAAGGCTATTTTTTTTTTATAATAATATATACATAAGCCATCTTTGTCATAACATGACTTTATATTTAAACAAAAAGGCATAAAAAAGAAGTGCAACAGAAAGTATCTATCTCTCCACATCTCCCATTAGATTAGAGATGGGTGCAGACAAACTTTTTTCTGAGGTCCAAACAAGCAAAGCATCATAAGATTCTCCTTTCTTGACGAAATCATAACAATAAGATAATACTAAGATGGAGAATCCTATCTGTTATGGCATCACTCTCCTCAGAAAATACATTAAAAATCAAAAGCCGATCCTTTTTTCTTGTCTTGCCAGCCAGCCACCATCCATAACTGACCACCCATATGCCAGTACGGGCTAATTGCATCACTTACATTCCCCAAAAAAAAACCAAAACTATTGACTCATATCAGATCCATTCTTTCCCCACTCCTCTACACATTATGGGTATATCAAGTACCTGGACCCACTTCCTATGCTTTCTCCTCATTGCTAACGATACCAGCATCTGAAACTGGTTTCACGTCGTCAACAGGAAGTTTGATCTTTGGTGAAAGTTTTTTGGCTTCCTCAGCTGTGTAGACGTAAATTTTTCTAACCATGCTGCAGAATTCACTGTACCACATTTCCATTACACCAAAAGAATCAAAGTCAGTAGTAGGACTTGAGAAACTTCATCTCGGAAGTAAATTTCTGTAATCCAACTATGTAAAAAGTAAATTTAAGAAAGCATTAAAGTAAGATCACTGTGGATTAAATATGAAAGACAACTGATGAAACTGATTGTCTATGAGCCACATTACTCAGAAGCTATCTATACGCAAGGAATATTGAATGTTTAAGCACAAAATGTAATGCACCCCTCACTTCCAACCCAAAGGTTGCGAGTTCGAGTCACCAAGGGAGCAAAAGGGGTGTGAGCTCTTAGGGAGGGATTAAGAATAAAAAAATAATAATAATAATAATGCAAAATAGAACAATGAAAATATAACTAAGGTTGTCAGACTTACTGCCATGGGTCATCTCCAACCATCATCATGTCGTCCTCGTTATCTGTGTAGACTACCTGCCATTTCTTGGTTGATCCACGAAGTTCACCTTCAATCTCGAACATCTCCTCCAATTTCTTAAGCAGATCTTCATAACTATCTAATCTTGTGAGATCAACTGCCCTCCCAACTGCCTTCCCTTGCATATGCACCTATGGAGAATACCAAGAAGCTCAATCAAACAATGAACTCCAATTTGGCAAAACAAGGGCACCACAACCATTTACTTGTGAAAGAGAGAATTCCGAACAGAACAAAATATAGACTTAACGTTAGGTGTACCTTAGTGCAACTCCGGATTTGTTTGCTTTGAGACTCATGGGTAGACCTCAGAGATGACTTTTCAGGCTCACAACTTACTGAAGGAATTGGATTTGATGGTTCGGAGTTTCGGTCAGAATCAACATTTAAAGATGGAGCTGGCAGATCCTCCATTACAGCACTTGGCATAGCAACCGATGAGGATTCGTCTATGGTTGGACAATCCCGCAACTCAATTCCGAATAACCTACATCCATTAGCCGGTCTCTTTTCACTAGCAGGTGCAACAGACTCTGTACATGTCTCCGATTGACTTGACCAGTACATCGTTTTGGTAGAAAGAGGCATGGAACCATTCTCACTATAACCCAGGCCCTTTGCGGCAGAAGAAAGTTTGGGTGAAGGGTAGAGATCTCGCCCACGAGACGGATCACAGTACGAGAATGATGAAGGAGAATCTACAGGAGACTTCCACATTCCTACAAAATGAGAGTTGCCAATGAGAATGTGTGTACATTAGAAGTAATAATCATACAGCACAGGAGAAAGATTTCAGACCTAAAGCAGGAAGTTCTTGCACTGGCGACGGTAAAACTGACGGTCGAGCACGCTTATTTCTTTGAGGAGGCTGGGTGTTTGTAGGTGTTGCTGCGACAAGTGGTTCCATATCCCATGGAGAAACCCTATCTGGACGCAAAATTGACGATGGTTCATCCCAGTGAACCTGAACGAATCAAATGCACAAAGCGGGTTTATTAGCTATTGTCTATAGGTTAATGTGGCAAAGAAAATGGAAAGGTGAAAACATGGTTAGAGCAACAGATGCCAACTTTATTTGCAGAATTCTATAATCCCTAGTAAACCACATTGCAGTAATATCTAAGTAGATACCACAGGACACAATGACATCACATGAAGAGAACCAAATACTTAAAAACTAGACAGGTTGCTCTCCTTTCTATCCAGGGCACATAAACAAAAACATAAAATGTTGTTTAATGGGCAACAGTACAAAACAAAGTGGGTTGAGAGGAGTAAATTTCACGACCTCTTAACAGCATCCAACAACAAAAACAAGATCATGGAGAGGCCTAAGATGATAATTAACAGCAAGCTTGAATGGTCACTCATACAAATTAAAAAAATAAAAAGTACCTTCAAAGATCTCCATTCAGAATCAGGCCATCTAGATGATGGGTTATCACCAACACCAACAATTGTTCCACTAAACCTATATACAGATAAAGTAGCCAAGGGTTAATTGAGTTTTAGCCTTTTATAGTCCTCTTTTAAATATAATTAGAGCTGAATGTAATGCAGATCTCTAAGAACTGAAAGTTATTATATTCTGAAGCTTTACCTTCTTTCTGGAACTTCCTCACCCTCAAATCTCATTTTAAACCTCATCCCAACAGAAAGCTTGTGATTTCGTGCTTCAAGATATTTGTTCACACTGACAATGAATTCTGACTGACTAGTCCTGGAAATCAGCAGTTTTATTACAGTTAAATCCACATGGCAAGTGAAAGAATCTAGATGCAGAAGCAAGAAAATATTCAAAAGACTGGCAAGACAATAAGAACCAAGTATCAAAACATGCATACAGAAACAGAAAAACTGGATGACGCTACTCAAGTCCCTTAACATCTTAAATCCATCACTACTAATGCTAGCTAAGATTATACCAACCTGCAAAATAAAAAATTCAAATTTCCTATACCACAGAGCTTGTATACAACAATTAACAGAGATGAAATTAGAGAAACTTAATGCTCACAGTACGATTAATTACTACACATGATTTTTGTTGTTGCCAATCTCGATGAAATCAGACTATCATCGCCATTGGTTGAACAGCAACCCAACAATATTGACATACAGAGAGAGGAAGCTTCATCCTATAAAATAGCGATTATATACCCGTGTTGGAAAGGGAAAAAGGAACTACCTAGGCTTATAGAACACCGAGAAGAGGGTCCCAGTTGAGATGGCATGAGATGCAGTTGCAAGAACACCCAGATGCATACTGTGACTTGAAATCACAGAAGATGGCATATTATTTAGCTGTCTCATGAGTCTCCTAACACCAACTCTAAGCTCCCCACTGTCTCCCCTGCAGAGATAAATGAAATGATGGAAGGGTTATGAAAGAGAGTTTTTATAAACACTTCCAGTAAAATATGGCTGGATATGTTACTCGTAAACTTGCCTGAGAAAGATGAAAGCATCTCCAGCAACCAACTTCTTTGCACTGACAAAAACACTCCACCCAGTTGTGAGCAAGTGTCGCCTAGGTTGACCTGAACGTGAAGTCAACATTTATTATGAGAACTAAACAAAAGATTATACGTAATGAAGAAAGAGTCTGTATGCCATAACCACAGGCCTTGCTCTCTTAAATGACAAAACACAAGTTATACAATACAGGTCTTACATCTGATTTGAGAAAAATGCATCACAACAAAGTTAAAAGGCCTATTTTCAGACAGAAACATCCAAGCAAAAAAAGGAATCTCCCACCTGACGTCTACTTAGTACTGACCAGTGTTTTAAAAAACTCTGTTACGCCTCGCCTCACGCCTCCGTCTTTTAAAACACTGGTACTGACCAACACAAAAAGAATCAAGTCTCCCACTCAGACACCACAGCCTAACAGAAGTGTCACCAACTAGATTGAAAGTAGTTTTTCTCTTCCCCTCCTCACTACCTCTATGAACAACTCTACTGACCCAACTCAACAATAACTTTAATCTGAATCTCCAAGTTATACCGACAAAATTGATATATAACCTCGAAAAATGTGGCGGAAGTGCCATTCATTGCCATGTAGATCACTAGCGACCAATTCCTGCCATGGTGGTTGTTGCGACATGTCCTGAGTATGTAGCAAAAATTAATGAGAAGAATAAATGGATAGGGGTAGAGGAGTTCAGAAGGGTGAAGCCAAGGCAAGGCATAATTATGAAATACAAGCTTACCAGTTGAGGCAAACATTCATCTGCATGCCTTCGGAGAACAGAAAACCCACCATGGGTGCTAGTATCAGATGCAGTAAGAGTCTTGCAAAACGAATGGACAGTGCACTTTTCAGGTTCAGGGGGAGGAGGATCAGGGCTTGTGATCTCGCCTTGCTAAATCCACAGAAGACAAAAGGAGAATGCAGGATGTTAAGTAAAAAAGTATGTTTTGGAAGTCTCATATGATCAAAACCTCAAAGATTTAAAGGGCGGCACTCACATCTTGTTCAGGAAGCAGAGTTATCTGTGCATACACCTCATCTGTCTCTGACTCAGCCTAAAATTAAAAATGGTACTTATAACCATGATTCAACCATAGGAAGGGAGAATTAAAAATAATGTTATTTTTTTAAAAGAAAAATAGGGCACTTACCCGAAGTTGGACATTCATCACTTTGCATAAAATTTTAGCTGGCAAATTGAAAGACGGAAGGTGTTGGTCTACTCCCTGGTGTGTCGATGCTTCAAGCTGGAAACAGATTGCAATCATAAAGAATCATAATGAGAAATAGAGAGAGAGAAAAGCACCATTAGATATCACACGTCTGTTTGATAAAACTGTTGTAGAAAACGCAATAAAAAAGACAGTATGAAACATCACACTATAATTGAGGTTTTATATATCTTCCACGTTTGCACGAGAAAATTAAGAAGTGTACATAAGACCTAAAAAGATAAAAGAGGAGGGAAGAAAAATGTAAATTAAAAGATATACCTGTTCCATGTGACCCTGTGGGAAATAATAAACTCTTTCCCCTTCACGAGGAACTGTTACGAGAGGTCCAGCACAGGCATGCCAAAGTTCCTTGTATAATGCACCATTTGCAGACACCCCTACAGAAAGATCAAACAATTATATACATCACTTTCACAAGTAACAAATTTTACATTTATTGGGCTAGGCAGTGCGGAAGCACAAGAATTGGCTACTACCATACAAATGACATACAAGAGCAATAGATGTCAATGTATTAAGGGAGACACACATAGGACAGTGTTATGTGCATATATTATAAATATATGACCAAGTAAAATGACCAAATGGAAAAACTTATAAAAAAGCCGGAGTGAGGACTAATCCATTAGAACTTGCATATAATTGGTTCATGTGAGATGAGTAAGATAAATAGGAACAAGGAGAACCAACATTGTGAAAGCTCCAACCAAAAGCAAATAATGGGCAAAAGAGAGCATTTACAGTCTACAGGTACATCATACTACATGAACTTGGAAAAAATAAATGAGCAATATCTAATTAAGCATAAACCACTAGTAATTATAGATTATAAACATAAAAGTGTTGGAATTGAAAGAGGAAATAACTCAAACCTGGATGAGTCCCGCCACCGAAATGATTTGCAGCAACGTGTGCCATAAGAAAATCAATTTGAAGTCACCAACTCTTAAGTGATTATCTGTGTCTTCAGAAGACTATACCTCTCAATGAATTCCCGGCAAAATTAACTAGATCCAACTGACATAACCCACGAGAATCAGAATAAACCAAGTAATAGTGAACAAATGCAGATGTGAACTTTAAAGCCTCAAAATCTCCAACTGTTCTTGCTCTTCTTCAACAAATCTCTCCAAAAGCACAAAATTTATCACCCCCTCTCAAATAATCTGCACAACTTAAAAAATTGGGCACAAACGCCTGCTTGAGCCCCTTTTACAGTAAAACATGAGAGCAACCAAATTGAGAAATATAGAGGCATAACTTAAACCCTTAATTAGATCCCAAAATGGAGATTCTAAAGTTCAACACAGATGAAAACTCACATCAAAAGAGGAAAAGATGAAAAAATCAAACAAGTTGTACTAAAAAATATAGAAACCAATTACAGATCGAAACACTTATGACAACTCCGAGATCTAACCCAAACTCTGTCAGCTAAAATTTATATATCTATAGAGAAACCATCTACCATATGGAAATTCACAACTTTCTATATATAATAACAACAGCGATTTTTTCTATATAAAACTAGAAGAAATCAACCAAAAAGGAACAAAATCAGAATTCAAAGCAAACCAAAAGATTACCTTAAGTATTCACCCGGATTTCGCTATTTCTCATCATAATCCACGTAAATAATATTCATTTCCATGTACAACAACACACAATCGAAAAAACTTCAGAAAATTAACTAAACTCTGTCACAGAAAACAGGTCGAAGATTAAATTGACCGATTAGCTGAACAATAAAGAGATGAAATTAGGGTTTTGTGTTCTTGACAAAGAGAGAGTAAAGCTATAGAGGAAGAAAGAGAAAATGGTGATGGTGTTTGCCTGGTTGAAGCCGACAGTACTCCTTTTGTTTCTCTCTCTACAAATATTCATGTATCTCTGTATGTATACACATTTTTTTCTTTTTTTCCAAATTTCTTTTTCCTTTTTCTTTTTCTTTTTGGGTTTATATGTTGGACTGTGTGGAGCAATGGTGTCAACTGTCAAGCAAGTAGACTTTGAACAGCCAAAATACGCATTGGACTTGGAGATTACACACATAAATCCAAAATAATTGCAGAAAATAAAAAAAAATAAACACTAATTTAATTAGGAAAATTTTAAATCATACAGCAGCCTAACAAAATCCACAATGAAGGAATAACTTTATTTTTAATAATAAATTTAAGTAACTAGTATGAAAATTATTAATGTAATTTTTACATTATAAATTTACCACACGTTTATTACTGATTGAATATAGGTTAGTGAGTTTGTTTAGCCAGCAATTTTAGCTTACTAGCTAAGAAGCGAGAACGTTAAATCTTACTAGTGCTCAAGCTATTTATCATGTATTTCGATTAATTAATTAAAGGTTTATTTTCTATTATTGCTACAACAATACCAAATAAATCTACCCCTTAAGATACATATAGTGTGAAAATAAATGTCTAGAGCTTTTCTATTTTGTAATAGAAGACTAAGGTATATGCATTATAAAAATTATGAAAATAGTCGAATTTAGTAATTCTAGTTGAAATTTTGTAGTCTTTTAAAAATTACAAAATATATATAAATTACTAATTTAAATTCTAGTAACATAAAGTAATCAAAATTCTTTAACTTCATAAACTTTAAATTCTGACTCCACTTATGTCTCAATATGTTATATATAATTTCCTTTTTTAATTAAAAAAAAATGTAGGCTAATGATAATAAAAATTAGCTATAAATAAAAACCATACAGAATAAAACAAAAATTTGTTATTAATAAGATATATATATATATATATAAATAGACAGAAAATTTATTTGATTGGGTATTGATAAATGTATAAATGAAGTCAAAAGAGTGGATTCATTTGTACTCATAATTAGATCCGATCTTTGGTAGGGGTGGGTAGATGAAGAATAATAATAGAGGGAAGAGTAAATAAATAAATAGTATCTCTGTTGTCCACTATACTAAAAATATAATTGTTCAATAATATTTATCTAATTTAAAAAATTAAAAGATAAAGTAATTTACTTTTTATGTCTATTTTATCCTTACTATTAAAATAGTATCATCCAACATATTTCTCAAAGTATTAAATTTAATAAAATAAAAAAATAATATTATTACTATTATTTATTAATTTTTAAAGAGTATACCAAGTCAATAGTGAATAATTATTGTTGGACGGAGGGATTGAATAAATAATAAATGTATAATACTACTAATAAATAAAAAAGAAACACAGAAGAAAAGCGTGCCCCGAAACGCCAACAGGTTTCCCATCCAGTGTCCACGCGCGTTAAAGCTAACTCTATTGGGAATTGCACGATTTTTTTAATTATCTTTTCTTATTAATTACTTTAATTAATTATTTGTGTATTTAATTAATTAAATTAAAATTAAGCAGACAAGAAGTGCTTTTAATTGTTTAATTGATTAATTATGTGGGTGTGTTTCATTATTGATGATGGCTGAGTGGGATTTGACATTAATGTCCACATATTTTCTGCTTTAATGACATCTCAATCCCTTCATTTATTGTCCATTTCTTCTCCTGATTGGTCATTTGCACATTTCACTACGAGATGCAATCGCCTACAGCTTATCCACGTTGATTAAATCTACAACCGAGCAACACTTGTGTCATAATACTAAGTTCATTATAGGAAAATGGGTCAAAAATATCTCTCAACTTTGTTTTATTGATTGATTTTATCTTTATCATTAAAATGAAGTTAATTTTACCCCTATCATTACTAATTTCACCATATATATCCCTCATTTAACGGAAAGCCCCAAATTACCCAAATTTAAAAAAAAACATTCCCTATTTTTAACCCAATGCCCGACCCCTCTAATCTCATGACCAAATTTTTTTAACCCACTCTCAAATGAACATTCTTAGGGCAAAAAAATTTCAAATCCCTTCCTATAATTCAGTAGATAATCTAATTATAGATGGTCGTCATTGAGGTGAAGAATTTTGGTGGGTTGAGCTCATCTTTCAGTTCCGATTTGGATTCGCCAATTAGCTCTGTATTGCTGAGCATTTCTCCACCGGTGAATTTGAGTTCAAAAAATTCACAGCCTAAGTCACCAAAACTACTTGTTGTTCGTGTTTTTCCTATCTTTAAAAGCACTGGGAAAATGCCAAAAGCTCCCACCCCGAATTTAGGGTAGAATGCACATGATCTCATCAACAGTGTCCTATAAAAGAAGCAAATTAAAGAACAATGGTATTGTTGTTTTTCAATCTAAATAATGAAAAGAAAAAACTTCTTAGGCAAGTGACTGAAACTTACGAATCATCATTTGATACGAAAAGATCGGCAAATGTATGTGGATCCTCAACATAATTGGAGCATAATTTAAATTTTCAGGGATAATCAAGAAGTTAACCATGTGCAAAAAATCACATCATGAAGATAATAGATCTTCAAGAAGATTATTTAAAAAAAAAAAAAAAAACTTCAAGAAGCCAAAATCGGGCTATGATTAGAGGGGTTGGTCATGGGTTTGGGGTTTTAATTTGGTATGAATTCATTTGGTTTAGAGGTTTGGGTTATGATTAAAAGAGAAAATCGGGCTATTTTAATTAAATTGGGCAATTTAAGTCAATTTGGGATTTTCCGTCAAATAAGGGGTATATATGGTAAAATTAGTAACGGTAGGGGTAAAACTAACTTCACTTTAACTGCAAGGGCATAGTCAACCAATAAAATAAAGTTAAGGGGTATTTTTTACCCATTTCCCTTTATTATATTATGAAACCAAGGGAAAATAGTGTACTCTAGTATTTGGGCAAATGTATAAATCACATTATACAATTGTATTTTGATTTGAAATTTCAAACTCATTATTTAAACTTTAATTAATGTTTTATATTTTTTTATATATTGAAAAACATTTTTATCGATGTTAATGAGTATGTATGTATGAATGTTGCGTACATTTCTACAGGGGTGGAGGCATCTCGACTCAAGCGGTGTGATTCAACATCATTTTATATATATATTGAATACTAAAAGAAATGACATCATTCAAAAAACAGCTCATATAAATAATAAGTGAAGTGTTTCAATTACCATGTTGGTGGTTTGACCCGCTATTTGCACGTTAATCAAATTTTTAAAATTAACTTAGCATTTATTCTAAAAAAACATTGAAGCAAATTAGGTTCAAACATACGTACTACTCGTCCAATAAAGTGAAAGTAATCAACCATGACAACACTTAGTGTTTATATGCATGTTGTGTACTTGTGTACATTCCTCTGAAACGAAGGTACATTGATTTAAGGTGTAATTCAACACTAATTTACATATATATTGAATATAAAAAGAATGACATTACTTGATAAAACAACTTAAATAAGTACGAGGAAGCGGTTCAATTACCATATGATATTGATGGTTTAAATTACTCAGATTAATTTAATTAACTTTTAAAAATTGATATTGCGTTATTAAATTCAAACAAATCAGATTCAAATCTAAGATTACTCATCTAACAGAGTGAAATTAATTCAACTAAGACATGTTCGTTTCTTTTATTTCTACCAATTTAGTAAATGAAGTTTAACTTATAAAGGGTGACTAGTCAAATGGAGACGCATCAATAACAATTTATGATCCTATTAAATATGTTTTAAAATAATAAAAATTCATCAAATAAAAGTATAATAGTATATTTAAACTGTATTTCCAAAATGCAATGTCATTATAATAATTTATTCACTCCTTTACATCTTTAAATGTCAATTTCGTTTATGATTTGTATTTCTAACACATGTATAAAATGTTTTATTTTGAAATCAAGAAAAAAAAAGTCTATTTTAGTAGTTGGACAAATGTACAAATCACATAATATAATTGCATTTTGACTTTGAAATTCCGAACCTATTATATGAACTTCCTTTTATTTTTATTGAAAGTCATTTTTATCGTTTTTAAGAAATATGTATAAATGTATGTATGACTATATATTGTACACATTTCTCTTAAACAAAGGCATAACGATTTACGTCATTTGATCATACAACATTTTACCTATATATTGAATAAAAAGATGATATCACTCAATAAAATAGCTTAGATAATTATAAGTGAATCATTACAATTACTAATGTCGGTGATTTAAACATTTAATTAACTTTTTAAAATCAATTTAGTATTATTCGAGAAAAACATTAAAACAGACTAGTTTCAAACCTATTATTACTCTTCTAACAAGTTTACATACTTGAACTGTACTTTTAAAATACAATGTCATTATAGTGATTATTTATTTATTTACTTCTTTACATATTGACAACGTTTATGATATTTTTATACAAATTACTATTATGTTTGTTAAATTTGACCATAACTAACTTATAATTTTATAATAATTTGTAGCTAAAGAAGTAAAGTTACATCCCATAAATTTAATACATCCACCAAATTTACGTACCCTTTGTCAGTCCTCCAAACCACTCTATTAAATTATTTTAAGGATAATTTAGTGGAAATTGTATTATAATTATGAACCTAATTTTGTCATTTTCGTAAAAACTTATAGTGGATTGGGTCGAAATAATAAGATAACGAGGAAATGGGAAAAAGGGTCCCACTATAGTTGGGGAAATTGAGTGCATTGCCCACTCAAACAGTAAAGCCAACTCACACACACACAAAAAAAAAAGTAAAATATTAAAGGATCATTTGATTTGAAGATAAGTTCGGTTGTTATTTTGAATTTAACTATATTAAATAATTTATCTTGTATTATTATTTATTAATTATTTACTTTACTATATTAGAAATAATACACTCCTATTTCATAATTTTAAAAAAAATAATTGTTTATTTATAAAATACATTTCACCTTATTTTGTAGAAAAAGGGCTTGATGGAACTTGAAAATCTCTATCATTTTCATTATTTATTTTTGATAATTATTATTTCATCTTCTTATAGAAATAACTTCTTTCGCTATTAATCTCAAATCTTCATATAGCTTATTTCGGAATTAGTCTAGTTAAACAAGTAATAAGACATTACTCCATTTCATATTAATTGAATTGTTGAGACATTTTTCATTTTTCAAATTAACTTAATTGTTTAATTTTCAAGACTATTTTTAGAATGTTCTTCCAATTTTACCCTTCATTAGTTAGTATTGAAATTAGTTATTAATTAATATTTAGTTATTTTAATCATAAATTTGATAATAATTAATAAGGTAAAAATGGAAAGTTATGCCTAATTTATGTTTTAATCTTCTTTTCTTAAAGGATGTGAAACACCTCAACAATTCAATTAATTTGAAATGAAGGGAGTAACTTTTATTTAATAATTCAGATATTATGATGAATTTTTCACATCAATCATTTTTTTTTTTGAAATATCTATAAAATTTAAAATAGACGAGTAAAATTGAACGGGGAGAAGCGAGTAATAATAAAAAATAAAAAAGGGAGAGACATGAGAGGATGGAGAGGATGGAGAAGCAATAATGGAAGTGAAAGTATGGAATGGTGGCCCAATAATAAGAGCCGTGAAATGAACTCCACATGTTTGTTTGGGTTAAACTTTAAAAGAAAAAAGAACCTTAGCTACTTTCAATTAATAGAAACTAGACAAAACTTTTCTATGTTTGTTGGAAGGGTACATTTGTAACTTTATACCTACATTAGTCCAGAAAACTTAACCATAGTTAACTACAAAATAATAATACTTTATCCGGTTAAAAAAAAATGACCTCATTTCATTTGTAGTCTATTTAAAAAAAAAAGACCTATTTTCTTTTTTAGCAACACTTTAACTTTAACTTTCCACATGGCATATTTAAGATCACAAAATTAAAAGACATTTTGATACATTTGACATAATTTTAATTTAGAATCACGAAATTTAATATTCTTTTTTTTTCTTAAGCTCTGTTCGAATTTAAATTAGGACATTTTTTTAAAAAACGGAGGGAGTAGTACAACACTGCTAAATAAGAAGAAGCAAGTCGATTTCTTTGGTATTTAGGATATTTCTATAAAAAGTATTTTTGACCATAGTTAATTCACACGTACCAATTTACCGGCCCATGTCTTTATTTTTTTCTTTTCTTTTTTTCTGCGCTACATTTTTGTGGACAATTTTGCACGGATAATAGTTATGTAAGGACTTTATGGGCCTTTTCTGGAGACTCTACTGGACAATTTTTGTTACTTTTTTCGGGTTATTTCTGAGTTGTCAATTCGATATATAGTTGCTATTACTATTTTATTTTAATTAAGAAAATAAAGATAGAATTGTTCTATTTTGTTGTCGACATTCATTGTCGTTCAAATTACTACCTATTTAATTGATATCATTTTAGATTTAATATCCCTTAAAAAAAATTAGGTGAGTTGACCATTAAAATTCCTATTTAGTGTTTTCTTAAAGTCAAATTTTCAATAAATTAATTTATTTTGACTAATTAAATTGATCAATGAACATGAATAAATCATTTAGTTTTCCTTTGTTGGTAAAATTCATATGTTTAAAGGCTAGTAATTCTCAAGTTTAAAATAGGAAGAATAATATTATTTATGTATTGGTTTTGTGAAAGAACATTTATTTTTAGTAAGGACACATATAAATAGGAACGGATAGAGTATTATTCTAGCTTCAAATAAAATAAAAATAAAAATAACAATTATCATTTTGAAAGTTCAAGACTAAAGTCGATTTATATCCTAAATAGCACAATTTTGTAAGAGGATTAAATTAATTTACTTTTATTAAATAATGATAACTTGATGAACTAGATGTTATATTTATTATTTACTTGATTGGCGTAAAAAACAAAAATTATTTTAACCCATCGCTCAAATACCTAATTTTCTCTTTAAAATATTATGTTTTTTATTTATATACTATATTTTTTATTTATATACGTGTTATTCGATTTGCTGTTAGTTGGAGTGATCATCGAAATAGTATTTGAGGTAAAACTATAGTTACTCATTATTTGGGTTAAGAAACACGTTTGTAAACTTATAATCATGTTTATAATTCAAGCTTATATATTGTTTAAGACCTTAAAGATAGTCTAAAAATGATGCTGCCGTAATTGTTAAACACAAAAAATTGAAGCATGATACATTCATATTGCACTAACTTAAACGTGTTGTAATAAAATTTAACTTTTGTCAAACTACAAGTTTTAACTTTTATAAGTCAGTGTTCTTTTTTCTATAAACTGATTTTTTTATTTTTTATTTTATGGTTTAATTTAAGGTGGAGCGTCAATTAGATTTCAAATATTCTTATGTCCCATAAATTTCTATGCACGTACATCTAAATTTTTATTTCAAATGTCATTATCATATTAGCTCAAAGACATTAACAAAAATAAAATTAGGAGAAAATTACGAACTCTTTTTCCCGGGTCCTTAGGGATAATGGAGACAAAAACAGTAGAATTGTTAGGAAATATTTTAGTATGGTCTTGAATAACATTTGTAGGTTGATATTTGAAAAATTATATATTTAATTTTGAATATAGATAGGGATAGTTTAGGTAGCTAAAGAAAATAATATATAGTTAAGAGACAAATTTTATGAAAAAGTAATAGTTTCAATTTATTTTTTATCATCATCTCAAAAATAAATATTATTCATTTTTATATGATGACTTTATTTCAAAATACCTATAGGACGACTACGATGGGCATATTATTGTTGTTGAGCTTAATTTCAATATGCCTAACATTACTAGTCAACATAATATATATTAGCATTGATAAATTCAATGGCGGATCCAGAAATTTTATTTTATGGGTGCTCAATTATTTTTAGTTTGAGAATTGCTATATAGTTAATACATTTGAATAAATTATTAGATATTACAAACAAATATTAGTGTTTATTGCAAAAAGCAATGGGCGCTTAAGCACCCATAATTCATAACATACATCCGCCACTGGACAAATTACTTACCGTTTTAAATAAGAGTATATAATATTATATATTAGTATTGATAAATTACTTATCATTTTCGATAAGAGTCTATTTCACTGGCTTATTTTGGACGCTTGTAAGTCCAAATAATTTTCTTAAACACTTTTGTAGTGTACAAATAACATAAAATAAAAAATTTAAACACTTGTTTTATTAGTTAATCTCATGTATTTGCTGGTTAGTGGTTAGTTATGTTATGCTTACAACAAGTTCAAGTTTTTGCATAGAATACCTTTGTTTTGGGATGATTTTAAATTTTTGTTCCTTAAATTTGTGGTCTTTAATTTCTGCGTCTATTGCCTGTTTAATGAAAATTTGTGGTCCTAATAAGTACTTTTAATTTTGACCTAAATTTGTTGGGAAAAATTAATATCACAAAGCAAAACTTTTTAGAGAATGTTTAGCTAAGTTCTATAATATCTGATTCTCATGTGCCTTGAGTTTCTAATTTGAGCCATTGAAGCATAACTTTTAGTCCACTAAACTCCTGTCTTGGAGCATAACTTGTGTCTTGAACTTAATATTTTTTGTCTTGGGAGCATAATTTGTGTTACTTAATTATTGTTCTAGAATATAACTTGAACTGAACTTATATCTCGTGCCTTTTTTGACGCTCTAAAAAATAAAGGAAAAATTACAGAAATCCACCTTTTAGTTTATTTATTACCATTATTCCCTATAAGTTTTACGAATCTCCAAAATCCCTATTTTTGCGTATCAGATTAGTGTATTTCGCGCATTAGATTAGTGTATCTCGCGCATCAGATTAGTGTATCATGTATAAAATGTAATGTATCTTACTTAACGATTAATGTATCTTGCACATCAAATTAATGTATCAGCGCTTATATTATTGTATCAATTTGAGGGATTTCTGTAACTATAAACTTTGAAGGGATAAATTGTAATTTTGCCTTAAAAGTATGTGATTTTTGTAATTTGCCCAAAAATAAAACATAAATATTACTACTCCTATTTTGAAGAGCAAAAATTAGCAAGAGGCCCAAAATAAGGACATTTGTGCCAATGACCCACACAAGTGTAGCAGTAGCCCAAAGGGATTCGGGTCATCTCTTACGCTAAGTAAAATGGCGACGGATTATTTGGATCCGATTCACCAATTGGCGCCTCAGTTTTCGAAACACTTGCAGTAGCTGCTTCTCTGCAAGGCCTCTTACATTTTCATCAATCATCAGAGCTTGATTCAATTACTGTTGAAGTTATCAAAACCCTAGGATTTGGAAGAATCATGATCCTGAGAACACCACCATTCAAGCGAAAGGCGCAGAGCAATCAACCGGAGGATGGAAGTCCCAGCTCCGGCAATCGGCAGCTTGTCATCTTCGAGGATACACCGTTGCCGGAATCATCTCACCATCACCCAGAATCTTCCGACCAAATGCTCTGCACTTATCAATGCCGCCAAATGGTATTCATTCATTAATTTATTCCCCACTCTCTTTATTACAGTTCCAGTATCGAATTGATTTTTCAACAATTGTAGTGGATTCAAGGTTTTAAATCAGTGAGTGCAGACATATTGAGGCTTGTACCTATTTTTCTTCTTATGTGGTAGTGGAAATTGCAACTATTTATGTATATATCTTGAGATAAAGACAGTAGGTGCACCGATTCCCTTGACTGTGACTGCTTTTCGCTTTGTCCACTAATGAGATTTTCCCAGACTAAACATTTCTATGATTTTATTGCTGTCGGAGTGCTAATTAATCCATGTTAAAACACTTAAGGCATTGGTAAATGGTCTTTCGAACTTGGGTTGATTCCTTAATGAGCTTTATATTCAAACTTTATTCATATGTTGAGTGAATTTGGTCTTAGATGTGTATACCAACTCGTAGTTGATTCTTGAGTCAACTTGAGGCTGAGCTTCTTCACAATGAACTAATCACAAACAAAGTTTTTTATATAAATTAATTAGAACATTGTTTTCTACTTTTTGGTATACTACTTGCATACAGGTGTTTTATGCCCTCCATTAGTATAATCTACTTCATCTTTTTGATAACACAAATCTACTTACTTCACTAAAAAACAAACTTACAAGTACATCTTAGATGGACTCAAATTGAGCTACTCTTGATTAGCACGTTTGGATAGTGCAAGTATTGCTGAAGGATATATATGACTTCCAAATCGGTCCGAATGGTGGGACCTACCTGCAGTTTTTCCTTTCAGGTTTGATTACATAGAATGACAGAAGATGATGGAAGATCTCCGAGCTAAATAATATATTCCTTTAAGTTAGCATTCTTGTGTCTCTTATATTGGTCAATGACTTATCAATGGCTCCCTGTTTATTTATTGTACTCAGTTCTTGTGATAGCCTGCACGATTTTGCTTATATCTATATAAAAACAAATTCTATTATCAGGTGAAGTCAGAGTTTTTTGATGCCTTAAGCAGTGCAGAAAAGCAAGCTCGTGATAACCAATCCAAACTTGAAGCACTAAACAATGATTATCTTAAAGCCGGTGAGTCATAAATATCCAATTCTGTGAAATATGTTTGACTAGTTACATGATTTTGTTTCTCCTTGTCCTTTCAACAGACATTTTAAAAGTTTACCTTTGACTGCTCAATTTAATGCACTTTTGTACTAGAGAATGAAGATTCTTTGGTAGAAACATCTATAGAGCACAATACAATTGTTCCTTTGCTAAACTAATCTTGTTTGTACGGTTCAATTGCTCCACTGATTTCAATTGTTAAAAGGCTGTCTTCTTTATTTCAAAATTTATATGTGAGAACTAGCAACTTCACTGAAGCAACTTTACAACATACACAGATGTGTGTACATAAATGGATTCAGGCATACATATATAGATACACATGAACATACATCCATTCATGCACACATCGGAATGATATTATTTGACTTCGTATTTTTTGTCTCCTAAATCAGGTGTTGACTCCTTTTTAGCAACTGTCATGCTTTTTCTTCGTTTTTGTTAATTTCCTTTGTATTTTTTTTCTTTCTGTTCACCACTAACCCTTTACTCCACTGGAGGGACAATGACTATTTGGTTTGTAATTCACCTTTTCTGGAAAGTATACTCCAATACTTATTGATTTTAATTTGCATGATGACATGAATTACACGTGCAGATGCTGAAAGGAAGAAATTCCATGATCAATTTCTCAATGCAGAGCAAGAACTAGCTGCTGCTAAAGGGCGCGAAGAGGCTCTGCAGGACCAGCTAATGAAGGAGGTCAACGTTTCTCAAGAACGGCTCAGAAAACAGTTGCAGTTGTACAATGAACTTGAGGTGCTAGATGTTAATTGTCATTTCCCATTATATTTATGTCACATTCTTGAGAAGAATCAATGGGTTCTCTTTGGTTCACGTCATGTTTTTATGCTGATGTATGAGTTCATTATCAATAATTTGGTCTAATCTGTAAATTTAACTTAAATATAAGGCAATTTGATTTGGTAAGTGTGATAATTTATGCCTAGGAAGAGAGTACTCTCTCTTTTTGACAAGGAATTCTTAGACACAGAGATGGAAGAGATCAAATGGGAATAAGAAGCAATCCCACTTTCCTTTTCGATCATTTTGATAGAGGGGGATGACAAAAGTGGACAATACAAATTAGCATTTCTCATTGAAAACGCTCCTAACCCAACCCCTTCATCTGTAGAGCCCGTGTATAAGTGATCTGAACCTCTTTGCAGTGACCATAGATGCAAGTGAAGTTGGTGAGCCATATGGAGGGCAACTATCTCCTGCTATTCGGAGAGGACACCCACTTGTGGGGCTATACTGGGTATGTTGTTGTTGAGGACAATAAGCAGTTTCCACTTATAAATCACTTTGAATATATGTCAAGATGAGATCCTGCTTAGATTCTACATCTTGAAACCAAGCCAATTTTGGCGCTCTGTGCTACACAACAACTGGAGTCCTCACATTTACCATGCAAAGTCGCGGAACCAACCAAGACTGAACATGGCCTCTGTAAGAAGCGAGCCAGATACTATCTTAATCTGATTAGACTGCATCTCAAACTTTATCACTTTTTTTTTTTCTTCCCAACTGAAACAAAAAGTAGCAGAGACCATAATTTTCAAGTTATAATGGTAATGGCACTGATTTGTGACTAATAATGTGTACATCTATCTCCTGATAAAAGAAAATGTGTACATCTATCTCATTTGTTGAGGTGTGCTGACTTGGTTCTCAATGCTCAGCACAAGTCATGCTTTGGTCGTAAGTCCTAATATTAGAGTAGTTTTCTGTTAGTTCCTTCTTTAAGTAACAATTTATAGCAACATGTATACATCAGAGTGTAAATGCATAGGAGGAGATTTACCATTTAACTGCTGAATGAATGGTTGGGGACATACCTCCAGTTATTCATGTTTCTATTGGAGGCTTTCTTTGCTAGCATTTATCAATTCTTGAGGTACTTAATCTGTATAACTTTCTTAATTATCTCCTTCGTGCCATCTATGATATAATTTATCTACCATCTCATTGTCTTCTAGGTGAAGTTCCAAAACGAGATGAATCTTCGTAAGAAAGTTGAGACGTCAGCTGCTGCAGCAGAAGAAAAAGCAAGTCTTTTAGAGAGAAAGCTTAGTAGTGTGTCGGAAAGCATAGAAAGAGAGAAAAGTCGTTTGCAGAATGATCTTGAGCAGCTCAAAAGTGAATCCAAGTTTTCTATCACAAAAATAAGTAACAATGTGAGAATTGTTTCTGTGAATGCTCTGTGTGAAGTGCAATAAAATGTTATATCCAACATCTAATATGCTTTTATGCAGCTTGAAATAATGGAATTCAGAGCTACCAATGCTGAGGAAGAGTCAGTGCTTCTGAAGGAGCAGCTGGAAGAACTAAGGAAGAGACTTGATGAGGTCAATGCATCTTCTATCCTAGAATTACTGCTTTGTTTGTCTTAAATGTCACCCATGAGTCCGCACAAGCATATGCTGGAGCAAGAGAATGGAGGCTTAGCTATTCTTTTTCAAATTTTAGATTCTTTTGATGAAGTTATTTTTTGACATTTTAAAATATAATTGCATAAGTTGTTGAACGTCATCAAATGAGATCCTCTATGGTGGTCTTGCATGTTTTCTTCTGTCTATTTTCTTTTTGTCATTTGCATCATTTTTTGTCTGTTAGCTTATCATTTTTGGCAATGTTGAATTATAATGAACTTACAATTTTCTTTTGTCTTTTCCCAGTGCATGCAGCAGAAGACTGAAGCAGAGAAGAAACTGTCAAGTTTCACATTTCAAGAAGGTTGTTCTAGTGACAGCAACATTTTGGTGAAACATTTGCAGGAGGAACTTAGAAGCTATGTAAGTTACATCATCATTTGTGATAGTCCAATGTGCAATTAATTGCTTTTTGTTAGTTCTTACTAGCACTTACAGTAGTGAGAAATTCACGTTGTCTGTGCCATGACTGAGATAATCAGTTTCAAGCTAACTGTACGATGATTGGGAAAATAACTTTATAAACAGAGTAATTCCACGATAAGCTGTGTATATCCTGCTAGTTTCTGGATTAGCTTCTAAACTATAGGAAGCTTTTTCCTTTTAGCTTTGACGAGATTGTTATAAAGGAGGTGAAAGATTGATCTTTTATGTTGAAGTTATTTTGCTCTACTAAATTTTAGTTATGCCACTGGATTAGTAACTAACTGGCTTGACTATCCCACCGGTTATCAGAACATATCTTTTCAGTGCCACATTTTACTATAAAGAATTTGAACTTTGGTTTATTTCTCAAAACAGAAAAAAAGTTAATACATAAATAACACTCTGAACTATCAATGTTTTGCAAGATTGACACTCAAACTATAGGGTGTACTGTTACCCCATGAACTATAACATATACTATCTAAAACCTCTCATTAGTGCCAAGTAGTATGGAGAATGACTTCACTCTCTTTGTAATGTGTGGTGGATAGAAGGTAAGTCAAAAAGAGCATCCATGTGACATTTTACATTCAATTTTTTAAAATTAGTTATTTTTTATATTTTATTTGTTAATTGTGCCTTCTTCTTTCTTATTTGTTCTTTATGTTCTTCAAATCTCTACATCTTTGCTAATAACAGTAAACTAGTTGAAACTAATCACTTGAATATTATCAAAAATAAAAATAAAAACAAAATTTAACTTTGGGTTAGCAAATGTTTGATTGATATATCTTGATTCCTCATCAGGAGGCTGAAGTGCGTGAAGCAAGAAAGCTGAAATCGTCTCATGAAAACATTGAGTTATTGAAGGTAAAGATACTTGAGGAAAAAGGCCGGAGGGAGAGGGCAGAGTCAGAGCTACTAAAACTAGCAATGCTTCAAGGAGATATGGAGAAGTTAGAGGATGAACTAAATGCTTGGAAATCAATGGTTAAAGACATTCCTGGTGCATCATGTGCTGCTGATGTGCCTCCCAAATTTGCAGCTCTGCAGAGGTAACCTGTTGATTCAGTTTTTCCTTCATTTTGGTGCGTACTAAATTTTTTCGCGTCCTGAAGCAAGTATGTTCACTGATGAACTCTGTTTCTAACTTCATGCTCCTCATTGGTGCTTAATAGTAGGTCCATTAGGAGTTTCTTTTGTTGATTTAATGATTGACTTTAATGTGGAAAGCTTTGTAAACTTCCTCTTAATTGTTTAATTCTAATCCACAGAGCGAATTCTGGCAGTTCTGTTCTTTTTCTTTGGGTAATCATTGTTGTTTTCGCTTGAGTAGTATAATGTGCACTGTCCTGCAAATTGACACCAATTAACCTAGATTGAGTAGAAACATTCATAGATGTAAATATAGGAAGTGAACCTGTATATTCCGTGCATGTTAAGTTAATAAAATGATGCACATCTTTCACACCTTAAAAAGATAAATTCAGATTCTTTGATTTCCTACACTTATCGTTAGTCTTTTGTTACAGTAGCTAGTATTGAGAGATATAACTGCTTTATGTGAAGCTTGACTTATTGTAAAATGGAACTTGGAGAAAGGATGAAAATATTTCTATCCCCTTTCTCTCAGATGAGTTGTGGTGGAAATTGCTTGATTTTGTTGCTTTGCTTCCATCCCCAACTAATTGGTATTCAAGAGTTTTTGTTTCCTTCTCTGGGAACCAGAGAAGTGCTTGATAGCATGACGAAGGTGGGTGAGATCCAGGCTCGACTTAAACAAATGGAGGTGGCTCTTGACGCTGCTGATCTTGAGAAAAGGGAAGCAGAGAATGAGGCTGTACTTGCAAAGGAGAAAGCGGAATCTTCAAAATCAGAAATCAAGAGGATTGAGTTGAAGGTTAGCATATTTTGCATCTTCTGCTTCAGAAATTAGTTACTGTAAAATTGCTTTTCCCTCTTCCTTGTGGTCTCTGTTTCTTCTTGATTCCTTGCTTGGGAAGTACACCATAAAAAAATGGATTTGAATTCTAGATAAGTAGGCTTTTATAGACCGAGTTCTCATTAGTATTTGTGTTGATATTACTCTTCCCAAACAGTGGAATGCATATATAAAATTATGGCTACCTTTTTTTGGTGATCATATGCCTCTAGTTTCAGAGCTAACCTTTTTCCTGTCCTTCTGTGTTCTTTTTAACTTGTTATGTATTTGATCTCAAATTTCTTTGTAGCTTGCTTCTGTTATGGAGGAAA
This sequence comes from Solanum stenotomum, assembly GCF_019186545.1. Taxonomy (NCBI): domain Eukaryota; kingdom Viridiplantae; phylum Streptophyta; class Magnoliopsida; order Solanales; family Solanaceae; genus Solanum; species Solanum stenotomum. Next base: position 8,536,284 of record NC_064282.1, read on the forward strand.
CGGACCGCTTAAAAAACGTCATTGAGGACTTTAGGAAGCAGAAGAGTGTTGAAAGTGGTCAAGAAGTGGTCAGTGGAGCTATTCTTCAGGTTATAACCCCTGCCCTTTTTTCCTATTGACAAACTACCTTATGATTTGTGCTTTAGCTAATTGTGGTAGTTATATCCTGACTACAGGAGCTTGAAACATCTCTTGCCAAGAAAGAGAACTGTATAAAGGAACTGGAGAGCTATTTATCTGAACAAAAAGAAGTTAATATTCGCCAGCTCAATGAAATAAAGTTTCTCAATGAGAAACTAAATAATGAAGCTAGAAGAATTAAATCATTGGAGAGGGAGGGTGATGGCTTACGTTCTCAGATAGCTCTCTTGGAGTCCAAGGTTACTTCTGGGTTACATACTTTGTACTGTTGTATTTTTTATGTTTCTTAAAATATATGTTTCAGACAAGTGATAAATCTCTGGCAGGAAATGATAATGGGATGTTGTTCATCCACGACACATAAGAATTTCATGTTCTAGATATTTGTTAAAGACCTTTAGAGATACTGGTACATGCATTTGGTGGTTATGCGGCTTATGACTTCTCAGTATACTTGCGCGAGTTAGAATATGATCTTTTTTTTGCTATATAATTTTAGAATTGCATGTCTTGTTTTTCCTTCTGTTTTACATCCATCTTATCATATCCTAAATCCCATTAATGATGCTGATATTATACGCTTTGTTTTGCCTCTTTTGTGGAAAATGGAGTGGCATTTCTCCTATGTTTCGTTGATATGCTTTATAGGTCTACTTGGCTGCTAGGTGAACCTTTTGCCTGATGAAAATACGTAATATATGTTGATGCGAAAACTGCTTTTGAGTACCATGCTTACTTGTATGCATTTGCATTCATTGTTATCTACCTAATGAAATTTTAACGTCAGTGAGGATGCAATCAACTGCAGAAAAATACTTTCTTTTCTATTTATTTTTTTTGCGAATGTTTTATTTTTTATTTCTTATGCCGTTATGGAATGCACATGTGTATGTCTCTTACTAGAAATGAAACATTATTGGTGCTTCAGATCATTGTTCCAATGAGAGTGTATAATTTTAATGTTGTAAGTCTGTAGCCCATTTTTAGTATCCTTAGGTTACTTTGGTCCCCTTGCAGTTAGGTCATGGGGACTATTCATCTGCTAATACTAAAGTCTTGCGAATGGTCAACACCCTGGGAGTTGAAAATGAGGCAAAACAAACAATAGAGGCACTTCAGAATGAGTTGCAGAAGACAAAAGAGCAGTTGCTGGCTGTTCAAGAGTTAAAAGGGCAGTCAGGTGCACATAACTTCAATTTTAAGTACATGTATGCCTGTGATTTGTTGCCATTCAGTGCCTTTCCTATTATTAAACAGACTGCAATTGACTTATGTTACAACTATTCTAGTCTTGTGCTCCCTGGCTATCATTTTGGTTGAGGTTTTGATCTGTTATCCAACATTGTTATAAAGTGTTAGAATAGTAATATGTATATACAATCCTACTTAGAATAGGAATAGGAATAGTAATAGCAATAAGAATGGTATATAGTGTCCTACTTAGAAAAGGATTGTATTGTAGTGTCCTAGTTGGAAAAGGTGTCTATTGTAGTGTCTATATATAGGGTCTCTCTGTAATAATGTAGAACAACAATTCAATAATATTCTTCTCCAATATTTCTGGTCCTTTTTAAAAAAAGATAAATTGTGTGGTCCTTTATTAAAAAAGAAAGAGATAAATTAATGATTACTATAATGAAATAGGTTCAAACCAATTGAAATGGATATTGAAGACATTTATTGCAGACCAAGTAGTTCGTGATTGAGTGGTAGAGGTCATTTCAGAAAAAGAGATATACCTAGGAATGTACATGCCATTGTTGCAGTGCGTGAATGACATCCAATAATCTTTATCAGTTAGAAAATTTTGAGTACTCCTGAAATGCAAAAGATACATGTAGGATTAAAAAAGTGGAAAAAGAAAAGAAGAAGACAATATAATCTTTTTATCTTTGGATAACAAAACATTTACTTCTTTCTTCAACGTGATTTTATATGATCCCTTAGAATTGTTATTTGATGTTTCCAAATAGCATCACCAGTTGAGTTATATACATTGAAGCATTGATAGGAAGAAAGATAATGGGGAAGATCTTACACATTAGGCCTTTTGTTCTATAGGAAGTTTAGTAACAACCTGTTTCTAGGTTACATCCAGTAGGATTTAGTGCTTAATATCTAAAGAAGTTTACACCCTGATGATAAATAATAAATCTGAAGTTTACATGATAGCTTATATTCAGAAACTATAATGATGAATTGCAACTAGGGACTACAGTTTCAAAAATTGCAACTAGGGGCTATATATCTTTTTAAATAACAAATAAATCCTCGAAGATCAGTGGCGCACGGTTCGGATCTTGGTTGGTAAATGGGCCTTCCCTTTACCCTTCTCCACTTGAATACTAAGCTTTTACTTAGAGAAGGGTTCAAACCCGTGATGGGAGACTAACCCACACATCACACATTTCGATGTTACCCCTAGACCAAAACTCTGGGGTTAACTAGGGGCTATCTCTTTTATGATTTTTGAGAATGTAGGGACTGTATTTATTTTTTATCCTAATATCCTGTCTAGTCTGGGAAAAAATTGTGCAGACAACGTTATTAGTTTTATGAAGCGGAATGGTTTTAGTGGGTTCATATATTCAGCCCCAACTTTTTTTGGATTTAGGTATGAATCACTCAATATGGATGGTTCTTCTTGATCATAATCATCCTTTTTACTAGTTTGGAATAGTAAAAGGGGAGCTATTTTGATAAAGAAGTATAAACTATTTATCACCCATAATATACTTCTAGATGTCTAAAGAAGTATATAACTCTCTGGTTAATGCTCTGCTCATTGGAGCTGTTAAACAGTATTAAGTATTAATTAATGTGAATTTGTATTTCTTCCTCTTTTCATTCCTCCATTATCTTCCTCCTTTCTCTGGTCTATTTACTTGAGAAATTTTAAGTGCCTTTTGTTAGTTTCTATAATCCAATGCTTAATGCATTTGAAGTGTCAATTGGGACATATAAGTTTTTAGAGACCTTTTCGTCACCTTTTATAATTTCTAATTCATTACCTCTCAATTATGCAGCTGATGCGGGTACACTGGTTGATTCTTATATTTCTGGAAAGATTATGCAGTTGAAAGAGCAAATAGCAACATTAGAAAAGCGTGAGGAGAGGTAAAGGCTTCAGGATTTCTCAGCATTTGTATTGTCGATGGTTTGTTGTTCTTGTCAGAAACTAAGTTTAATCATTCTTCAGGTACAAGACAGTTTTTGCTGATAGGATCTCTGTTTTCAGAAGGGCATGCTGTGAACTTTTTGGGTATAAGGTATTACATTCCTCCTGGGTTATGACTATATTTTGAACTAATATATTTTGCCACTAGAAAATATTGTCCGGAGTCTAGTCGGTATCTCAACCAATGTATTATAATTCCACTAGTTTGAACATAAATTTGGGGGTTGTGCATGGAGTTGGGGTGGTTGTATCTTATTGGAATTTCTTCAGTAGCATCTTTCATTTAGTGCTTGGTGAATCTTCCTTAGGGATGGCAACAGTACGGGTATGGTGCGGGTGTGGGGCTAACCCGCATAAACCCGCAAAGACTTTGTCCCGCCCCGCATAGAAAAATTATTGATTTATTCCCCGCCCACCCCGCATTACCCCCCCCGCAGAGCTTCAACAATCTCTCACTGCAAACATACCTGTGTCTGATTTTTTTGACACCTGGAAGTGTAATGTTATACTATGTTTCTGTTTCTCATACACTTTAGTATTTGGTGTATACATGAATTATGATTGTAATGAAATTCTTTACATGATAGAGTGATGAAAAGATTTCTGGTTTACATGAAAATAATAAATCCAATTTGTAGTACATTTACATTTTAATGTCAAATTGTATGACTTAGCATTTGGTGAATACATGAATTATGATTGTAACTCCATTTTGCATCAATTAGATGTAACTAAGGTTTGAGTAGTACCAAACTACCAATAATTATCAAGACAATAGAAGTTTTGAGTAGTAAAAAAGAAAACACCCCAACCCGCACCCGCCCGCCCCCACACAAAATTAAAGATTCTAATTGAGACCCGCCCGCACCCGCAAATATAAAAATCCGCCCCTCACCATAGTTGACCAAACCTGCCCCGCCCTACACCCGCCCTGCCCCATTGCCACCCCTAATCTTCCTCAATAATTTTCTTCTACTTTGTGGCTTGTGGGTTCTTTCTTATGGACCAGAAAGAGGTGTAGTTTGAGTTAAATGTCACCTAAAAGTACTGAGTTAGTGTCTATAGTATATATTGCAGAAGCTTCTAGCTAAAGATAACACCATTATTACCATTTCAGCACTTATTGGTCAACCTAACAATAATCGGAATTATGTTGTCAGATTGTGATGGATGATCACCAGCGTCCAGATGGAATAGCAGTTACACGGTTTATACTTCAATCAATTTATGCTCAAAGTGATGAAGAAAAGCTTGAATTTGAATATGAATCAGGGAACACAAACATTTTGGTAAGATGCCATGTTTTCATTTTGTGGGTTTAGGATGGTTGAAGTATTTTTGACAGACTTGTTACCATCAATTTCAACATTCATGCAATGCCTTTGTGCTTTAGTTCAGCACATTGCTAGCACAGTATGTAAATGTTATACTTTTGAAGAAGCATGATAATAAACTTTCCTTGTTTTTGATCTTTCAGACGAACAAGTATACCTCTCAGCCTGAGATATCCCAACAGGTATTTAACAACAATTTCTAGAAAAGCCTTTGTGCAAAGCTAATTTTAAGTGTCATTATTCCAGTTTGCTATTATTGTGATCGATTAATCTTTCTTGTTTATCCGTTGTCAGCTTTCATCTTTGAGCAGTTAGTGTTTTCTAGCTTTTATCATTTTAAGCAACATACAAATGGGTAACGTTGAGGTATTCAACCTTCTGAAGTGTTGGGGTATTCTGTTTTTTGCAGGTTGAAATTTTCATTCGAAGGATGAATTCAATACCTGCTTTTACAGCCAATTTAACTGTAGAATCTTTCAACAAGAGAACACTGTCTTGAAGAAACAACACATGACGGTTTCTTCATTCCCTTTCTCTTGCTGGCAATTGTAATTCGGATTGTTCTTCTTTCGGATTTGTTGGGAAGTATCAATGTTGGTTCCAATTGTGAGTAACTAAGTATAAACCGTATAAGTTCATATTCATGTTTCTATGCTGTTTGGTGTAATTAATTGGTATTTCTATCTAGGTGAGGGTATAATATGGGTTTTTTAAATTTATAAGTGTAGAGGAATGATTTTCAATTTTTCCATTTTCGGTTTGCCAAATTTTTTGGCAAATGTTTACTCTAGGAAAAAAATTTCTTAAATGACTTTCCTAGTGGAATTAGAAAAACCAAGTTTTTCGAGTCACATTCCACATTGATTGTGCCTACACTCCACACCCTGTCTTCACCCAACTCTCATAGCCCCATCTCCACCATTAATTTTTTGACAGTATTTACCCTGTCTTCACCCTACTCTCATAGCCCCATCTCCACCATTACTTTTTTGATAGTATTTATCTAGATTATAAATAAATGCTTTTGTTTACATACTTAACACAAAAAAGTAAATAAGAAATTCACATATTTCTTCCAACCAAACACACCCTTCAATCTATTTCTTTCCTTTGAGCAGAAAATGCTTTTGGGTAGGGGTCAATTTGGTTATGAGGACTTTAGGATAATATAGAAATACCCTTATCAACTTGGAGATGTTTGTTTTACATATATCCCATGTTGGTTTTAGGAAACTGTGAATTTAAATTGACACTTGGCAGCATTACAGGCTATACATATAATAAGCCCCTACATAATTAAAGCTTATAGGTAACATGTGTCAATAAACAATTGGTTTGTCGGCAAAAAGTAGTGTAATCAAACAATATAACATACGATAATCCTTTATTGTCATTTCTTGAAAAACTTTTTATTGTATTGAATGAATGATGATGATGCAGTACAATGTTGGAAATTTTTGGACAATGTGGGAGACAATGAAGAGACATTGCTTTTGAATTTAGGTGGTGTCTGTAGATCCCCATTAACTTATTAGCCTTCCATTCCTTTCTCTTTATGTACCCCTCCATCAATACTCCCAAATTAGATTATTGATAAAAATTTATTCGTACTCAATATTTTTTTTTCCTTTTTTAATTATGGTTAAATGATACTATGTATTCTTATTTAAGTTGAGTTGTTTGGTTTGATATAAATATTGTGAGTGATGGAAAATATGGATGTTATGAACATTCTTAACTGATTTAATTGATGAAATTAAACAAAAAAAAAAAAAGGTTGAGATCTTGGTCCAATAGTATTGGATAGTGTTCCTTATTATAAATATTGTTCCTATTGTTACTCTTTTACTATCTTATTAAAAAGGATAGCGGGCGGGTGCATTAAAGCTTTTGCTATGGACGGTTTCAAAAAAGAGCCGAATGGCAAGAGTTACGCAATTTTTACTATCTTATTCTTTGATTTATTATTATATATTTATTTTTAGCATGACTTCTTCACTATTATATTTCTTTTCAATATGTTTTATTTGACCTTCGCAAAATAAAAGTAAGATCGGATACACACTACCCTTTCAGATTTTATTTGTGAAATTAAATTAGATATATTATTATTATTGAAACATGATGAAATTATATGTGCTTGCAATATTATAAATTCAAAATCCACCTGCCACTTCTTAAAGTAGAATAAAATAAAAAGAAATTTCTCATATTTGCTGTTTCCAGAAAAAACAAGGATTACTGGATAATGGATAAAGATGCTTTCTTGGATTCCATTAGCACCATACGCAATGAGTCAACTTTTGTAAATTCATTTATTTTCTTTTTCTTTTAGAAAAAGGCAGATATTAAGCAAATAAAATTTACTCTTTTAACCAATTCAACCAAATCTTTTTATATTAGATCCACATATTGCTCTTGGGGCTACAAAATTGTCAAAAAGGTTAAGTTAATTGGTTAGTTAGATAAGCACTCAACATATATACCACATCAAATTCCCATTTTCCAGAGGTCAAAGGCTTTGAATGGTGATAAGAATATTTTTTAATTTTTAATGAGAGGCTGCGAGTTCGTGTCTTAAAAATAAACAGTCTAGTGAGCTTTTCCTCGCACTAATTACATGAATAAAGATATATCATTTTTTCGAATACATTTCATAGACCTCCTCCCAATATATTAGCCTACTAATAAAGAAAGTATTACTTAAATGTAAAACTTGCAGACCTCATAAATTATAATTTTTCTCTTATGAGTGAACAAAATTAAAGAATGGTATATAAATTAATAAAGACCTTCTATATAATTGTCTATCCAGATGCACTTTACTTTCAAAATAAGACTTTTTCGATGAAATCAAAATTAATTAAGTCTCAAAATAAGTACCAAATAAAGGATGAGAAAAAAAAACCAACGAAAAAAATGCCTTTGTTTTTTTTTGGTTTCCTTCCACTCACTTCCATCCCTTTCTACTTAATTGTTGAATGTATGCACATTAAAGCATTCAAATTTTATAGTCATTATTATATAATTTATATTTAGAAAAAGCTTTTACTTTAAAATGAAGGTTTCTTCTCTAATTGCTTGCATATAGAAGTAGTAATCATTACAATTACAAAGTCCATGAGCCAAAATTCCACTAATTAATACAACACCTGTTTTTGTAAGTGATATGATATAAGTCTCCATTAATCTTAAAATAGTTATGTAATTTTTCTACATTCCTCAAGAAGTTTATTTATTAATGGAACTAGATTATACAAGATTATAATCTAACAATGGCTAATTTTTTCCCCTCAATTTGCCGACAATGATACGTTGACATTGGCCAAAATATTTAAGGAATAAATAAAAAAATAAAAAACAGTTATTTACGTCACAACTATAAGTCACAAATTCGAATCGTGAAAATAACTACTTATATTTGCATTAAGGTAGACGATTGACATCACACCTTGAACCACAACCTTTTTCAGGCTTGTTAATGCGAGATGCTTTGTGCATCAAACTGTCCTTTTTACGAAAATAAAACAACGCGTACATGTGGACACTATATATATATATATATATAAACTATTTTTCATTATGCTCTTATATAGTAATAATTCGTGCACTAAATTATGTCATCATTTTACTGTAACAATTGTGTTCTATTGTGAATATTCTGAATAGACGTTAGATCTCGTTATTTCTGTGTGTTTGTACATGGTGCAAAACTTGTTGTACCGGCACTATACATATATATGCTTTCCATCATTTCTTATTTTGTTTTGCATTTAAATTTACTGTAACTTGTGTTTATAGTATATATATTCTTTAGTGGATTTATATATATATATATATACACGCTGAAAAGATTTATAATCTCGTCATTTCTGGGATTTGTTTTATTATTGAATAATCCAATGTCATGTCATACGAAAAAGATTATGTTAATATATTCATGAAACAATATACCATTATAATAATAACAACAACTAAAACTCCTAGCGCTAATTGATCGATCGAGTAATTCGCTTACAATTTGAATTAAAAAAAAATAATGCTATAATTTTTTTTCATTATTTCAAAAAATTAAAATTCTCTTGTATTTTTTTATTTTATTTTATTGATCATCTATGAAGAGAATCATATAACTGAAATAACGTTTGTAATGGACTATAAAACAATATCTAGCTTTCAATGATCATCATACATTATAAGTTTTATAAAAATTATATCTCATTATGGTAAATATTTTGAAGGAGATATTATTGGGAAAGAAATTTTATTATTAACCTTATGTTTAAGTCAGACTTGTATTAATTTGGAAGAAGAAAAGGAAGGAATTGAAATGTTAAAAAGTCAAAATTAGGGCTTGATGTCATTCTAAATTTTTACTACTACAGGGCATTATAGATTGAAATTGCAACCATAAAAAAAAAAAAAAAGAAGCAAAAGAAGTGGCAAATAATGTGCAGTATGAAGAAGAATTTCTTAGAGTGGAAGAAAGGACAACCCCAAAGTCCATAAAAATCACTTACTATATACCCGCTCCATCCATGTTTACTTGTTCAGTTATTCATTTTTACTTGACACATTTTTTAAGAAACAATAAATAAAATGGTACTATATTATTCCTAATAATTATTATATAAGTCATCTCACTCATTGAGAAATGATTGAAAATAATTATTCATTTTGTTTCAATTTGTTTATATGGTTTTTGATTAGACACAGAGTTTTAGAAAGTAAATAATACTTTCAATCTTGTGATCTTAAATTAAAAATATGTCAAAAGTATCAAAAATATCCTTAATCTTGTGGTATCAAAAATATCGTGTGGAAACATAAGAAGTAGTATAATAGGTATAAAATGGTCAATTATTTCTTAAATTTTCAAACTAAATAAATAATCGTGAACATTAATTTTAGCATCGGCCAAGTAAAAATGGATGGACATAGTATCATATATTGACTTTCCTTTTCCTTTTTAACCTTAATTTCAAAGGGACAACAAAATGTACTCAAAGCCTAAGCTTTCACTTCAACCTCACCTTGTGTGTTCGATGCAACATCACTAATACTTTGTACTGAGAATATCTTTTTGTGACATTAATTTCATGTTGAAGATCCCACCAGTTCCTTCATAAGAAAACAACATCAATGGCTGTGAATTTCACATATAAATCACTCTAGAATTCAAGTTACACACATTAAATAGTGTAAATATTTGTTAGCTGATATCTGTTGCTGGTGGAAGGTGACATATATCCAATGAAATTAGTTGAGGTGCGTGAAAACTGGTTCAGACGCCACAATCATAAAAAAGTAAAAATGTAAAGATTTGTTTATATGGCCCATAGGCTAGTTTTAACAAATATACCCCAGCTGATCAATTATAAGAAGCAACTAATCATATATATATATATATATATAAAAGAGAACCTAAGTCAGCCTACGTGGCGCCATCACAAATCAGGATTTCCTTTTAATTTATTTATTTTTAAAACTAGCCTTCCATTTCATGAAAAGTCGTGATATTTATGAAAAGTTGCGACTTGTTGCGACTTTTATGAAAAAATGCGACTCTTATGAAAGGTTGTGACCTTTTCGAAGGGTTGCAACTTTTTTAAATAGTTGTGATCTTTCTGATAAGACACAACAAACATTTGTTCACACTACCCTTTGTTGTCTATAAATAGAAGGATTTCCTCTCATTTTAAAACAACGAAAATTCTGAACTTCTTATTCTTCTTCTTCTTTTGCACAATTAAATATTCGTGTACCTTGCTCCTGTTGAGTTGCTCCCTGACACCATTGCTTATGTTACAGATCCTGGTATTTTTTTATAGTCATAAATTTATGCTTATGTTATTAAGGATAAATGATAAGATGTTATAGTTTTCATTTTCCTTTACATTTTTAATGTTCGTTACTGGATAATCTTGTATGCAAAATAAATAGTGTTTTAGTTTTAATGACTGATAGGCTTTAAATATTATTTTATAAATTCCGTGATATTAAGTTCCCGCACAAAACACGGGTAATTTTACTAGTTAGCACTATAGATTTTAATCTCAAATTAAGATCAATTAATGTCATGATGGGAGTTGGGAGATTAGGTTTTACTTATCAACTTTTAACTTGTTAATTAATTTTGTGGTTTAGAAAGTTCCAAGTTTCTTTTTTTCCAACACATAAACATAAGAAAAAATAGAGTATTTCTAGACATGTCATGTGCATAGCAATCCAAACGCTAGGTATAGACTCTGCACTTTTTATACATATATATATATATATATATAAATCGGAGTCATGCCTTTCTCTATATATAACAATCATTTTCTATATTAACGTTTCATTATAATAATCAAGTGATTTTTTCGAACATTGTAAATTTTCATATTATATGTTTTTTTTTATGATAATATTAACAATAAAATTTATTTAAACAAACGACGTTGTTACGGAGATTTTTGATGAATATGAGATTCTTATAAAAAGTAAAAACATTGTACCAAACAAGATCCATAAGATCTGGACACCCTTTTAAAAGAAAGAAGACTAAAAAGAATAAACCATTTGAGAA